>NC_084755.1:0-300000 GCF_033978785.1 Entelurus aequoreus
ACACAAGCTAGTTTTTTTTATTCAATATGACAGTATAACAGTCATACTAAATATAAAAGTTATATAAACATAACTCCAAAACCAAACATGTGTCATGTCTAAAAATGTCTGTAATAATGTATTTATGTGAGTTTGTAAGGTTTGCAAAAACAAAAAGTAGTTTTTTACTCAATATGAAAGTAATGATCTTAGAATCCTGAGATAATGCGAAAAAAGCAATAAAAATTTATTTAAACATAACTCCTAAAAAACCCAGGCAAAATGGGTAATAATGCCTGGAGACATGTATATTTGTTAGTTTTACTAGGAAATGTATATTTTGTAAAGTTTGCAAAGACACAAGCTAGTTGTTTTTATTCAATAAGACAGTATAACAGTCATACTAAATATGAAAGTTATATAAACATAACTCCAGAACCAAACGTGTGTCATGTCTAAAATTGCCTATAATAATGTATTTATGTGAGTTTGTAAGGTTTGCAAAAACAAAAAGTAGTTTTTTCCTCAATATGAAAGTAATGATCTTAGAATCCCGAGATAATGCGAAAAAAGCAATAAAAATGTATTTAAACATATTTCCTAAACACCCCATGCAAAATGGGTAATAATGCCTGGAGACATGTATCTTTGTTAGTTTTACTAGGAAATGTATATTTTGTAAAGTTTGCAAAGACACAAGCTAGTTGTTTTTATTCAATAAGACAGTATAACAGTCATATTAAATATAAAAGTTATATAAACATAACTCCAAAACCAAACATGTGTCATGTCTAAAAATGTCTGTAATAATGTATTTATGTGAGTTTGTAAGGTTTGCAAAAACAAAAAGTAGTTTTTTCCTCAATATGAAAGTAATGATCTTAGAATCCTGAGATAATGCGAAAAAAGCAATAAAAATGCATTTAAACATATTTCCTAAACACCCCATGCAAAATGGGTAATAATGCCTGGAGACATGTATCTTTGTTAGTTTTACTAGAAAAATGATCTTTTGTAAAGTTTGCAAAGACACAAGCTAGTTTTTTTTTATTCAATATGACAGTATAACAGTCATACTAAATATAAAAGTTATATAAACATAACTCCAAAACCAAACATGTGTCGTGTCTAAAAATGTCTGTAATAATGTATTTATGTGAGTTTGTAAGGTTTGCAAAAACAAAAAGTAGTTTTTTCCTCAATATGAAAGTAATGATCTTAGATTCCTGAGATAATGCGAAAAAAGCAATAGAAATGTATTTAAACATATTTCCTAAACACCCCATGCAAAATGGGTAATAATGCCTGGAGACATGTATCTTTGTTAGTTTTACTAGGAAATGTATATTTTGTAAAGTTTGCAAAGACACAAGCTAGTTGTTTTTATTCAATAAGACAGTATAACAGTCATATTAAATATAAAAGTTATATAAACATAACTCCAAAACCAAACATGTGTCATGTCTAAAAATGCCTGTAATAATGTATTTATGTGAGTTTGTAAGGTTTGCAAAAACAAAAAGTAGTTTTTTACTCAATATGAAAGTAAAGTTCTTAAAACCTGAGATAATGCGAAAAAAGCAATAAAAATGTATTTAAACATAATTCCTAAACAACCCATGCAAAATGGGTAATAATGCCTGGAGACATGTATCTTTGTTAGTTTTACTAGAAAAATGATCTTTTGTAAAGTTTGCAAAGACACAAGCTAGTTTTTTTTTATTCAATATGACAGTATAACAGTCATACTAAATATAAAAGTTATATAAACATAACTCCAAAACCAAACATGTGTCATGTCTAAAAATGTCTGTAATAATGTATTTATGTGAGTTTGTAAGGTTTGCAAAAACAAAAAGTAGTTTTTTACTCAATATGAAAGTAATGATCTTAGAATCCTGAGATAATGCGAAAAAAGCAATAAAAATGTATTTAAACATATTTCCTAAACAACCCTTGCAAAATGGGTAATAATGCCTGGAGACATGTATCTTTGTTAGTTTTACTAGAAAAATGATCTTTTGTAAAGTTTGCAAAGACACAAGCTAGTTTTTTTTATTCAATATGACAGTATAACAGTCATACTAAATATAATAGTTATATAAACATAACTCCAAAACCAAACATGTGTCATGTCTAAAAATGTCTGTAATAATGTATTTATGTGAGTTTGTAAGGTTTGCAAAAACAAAAAGTAGTTTTTTACTCAATATGAAAGTAATGATCTTAGAATCCTGAGATAATGCTAAAAAAGCAATAAAAATGTATTTAAACATATTTCCTAAACAACCCTTGCAAAATGGGTAATAATGCCTGGAGACATGTATCTTTGTTAGTTTTACTAGAAAAATGATCTTTTGTAAAGTTTGCAAAGACACAAGCTAGTTTTTTTTATTCAATATGACAGTATAACAGTCATACTAAATATAAAAGTTATATAAACATAACTCCAAAACCAAACATGTGTCATGTCTAAAAATGTCTGTAATAATGTATTTATGTGAGTTTGTAAGGTTTGCAAAAACAAAAAGTAGTTTTTTCCTCAATATGAAAGTAATGATCTTAGAATCCTGAGATAATGCGAAAAAAGCAATACAAATGTATTCAAACACAACTTTTAAACCAAACATGTAAATTGTCTAAAAATGCCTGTAATATTGAATCTATGTACGTTTTACTAGAATCAATTGTTTTTGTAAGGTTTGCAAATACAAAAATTAGGTTTTACACATAATGACATTATAACTTTAACACTCAATATGAAAGTTATTTAATTATAACTCCTAAATACACATGAAACATGTCTAATAGCGTGAAAAAAATTATCTTTGTGAGTGTTGCTAGAAACATTTTCTTTTGTAAGGTTTGCAAAGACACAAGTTAGTTTTTTTAACTCACTATGACAGTATAACGCCACACTCAATATGACAGTTACATAACTCCTAAACTACACCTGAAAAATGGCTAATAATGCCTGAAATAATGCATCTTTGGGAGTTTTACTGGAAACATATGCTTTTTTTAAGGCTTGCAAACACAAAAATTATTTTTTTACTCAATATGACAGTAATGTTCTAAAAATCCTGAGATAATGTGAAAAAAGCAATACAAATGTATTACAACATAATTCCTAAACCAAACATGCAAAATGTCTGAAAATGCCTGTAATATTGAATCCATGTGAGTTTTATTTGAATCAGTTGTATGGTTTGCTAATACAAAAATTGGGTTTTATGACAAACACAAGTTAGTTTTTTTACTCAATATAACAGTTTAGCTGTCATACTATATATGAAAGTTATATAAACATAACTCCAAAACCAAAACCAAACATGCATTATGTCCAAAACTGCCTGTAATATTGTATATATGTGAGTTTTACCAGAATCAGGGTTGCAAATACAAAAATTGGGTTTTATGACAGTATACTGTCACACTCAATATGACAGTTATTTAAACATAACTCAAACAACACATGCAAAATAGCTAATAATGCCTGGAGCATGTATCTTAGTTAGTTTTACTAGAAAAATGGTATTTTGTAAGGTTTGCAAAGACACAAGTTAGTTGTTTTTTTTATTCAATATGACGGTATAACTGTCATACTAAATATGAAAGTTAGATAAACATTACTCTAAAACCAAACATGCATTGTGTCTAAAAATGCCTGTAATATTGTATCTGTGTGAGTTTAACTAGATTTAGTTGTTTTTGTAAGGTTTGCAAATACAAAATAAGGGTTTTACTCACTATGACAGTTTACTGTCACACTCAATCTGACAGTTATTTATTTAAACATAACTCCTAAACCACACATGCAAAATGGCTAATAATGCCTGGAGATATGTATCTTTGTGAGTTTTACTAGAAACATTATATTGTGTAAGGTTTAGTTAGTTTTTGTACTCAATCTGACAGTATAACTGTCATTCTAAATCGATCCATTTTCTTCCGCTTATCCGAGGTCGGGTTGCGGGGGCAGCAGCCTGAGCAGAAAATCCCAGATTTCCCTCTCCCCAGCCACTTCGTCCAGCTCTTCTCGGGGTATTCCGAGGTGTTCCCAGGCCAGCCGGGGACATAGCCTTTCCAATGTGTCCTAGGTCTTCCCCGTGGCCTCCTGCCACACCTCCCTAGAGGCGTTCGGGTGGCATCCTGAGCAGATGCCCGAACCACCTCATGCCTCCTCTCAATGTGGAGGAGCAGCGGCTTTACTTTGAGTTCCTCCCGGATGACAGAGCTTCTCACCCTGTCTCTAAGGGAGAGACCCACCACCCGGCAGAGGAAACGCATTTCGGCCGCTTGTCCTTTCGGTCATAACCCAAAGCTGGGAACGTAGATCGACGGTAAATTGAGAGCTTTTCCTTCTGGCTCAGCTCCTTCTTCACCACAACGGATCGATATAGCGTCCTCAATACTGAAGACGCCGCACCAATCCGCCTGTGGATCTCTCGATCCACTCTATCCTCACTCGTGAACAAGACTCCTAGGTACTTGAACTCCTCCACTTGGGGCAAGATCTCCTCCCCAACCTGGAGATGGCACTCGACCCTTTCCTGCGCGAGAACCATGGACTTGGACTTGGAGGTGCTGATTCTCATCCCAGTCGCTTCACACTCAAGGACCCTGCCGAGAGTATAGACCTGGTCTACCGTTCCACGACCAGGACGAAAACCACACTGTTCGTCCTGGATCCGAGTTTCCTCCTCTCCAGTACACATGAATAGACCTTACCGGGAAGGCTGAGGAGTGTGTTTCACGATAGTTGGAACACACCCTCCGGTTCCCCTTCTTAAAGAGAGGAACCACCACCCCGGTCTGCCAATCCAGAGGTACCGCCCCCAATGTTCACGCGATGTTGCAGAGTCTTGTCAACCAAGACAGCCCCACAGTATCCAGAGCCTTAAGGAACTCATCCACCACCGGGGCCTTGCCACAGAGGAGCTTTTTAACTACCTAGGCAACCTAAGCCCCAGAAATAGGAGAGTCCACCACAGATTCCCCAGGCACTGCTTGGCCTGTCGCTATGCCCGCTGCCTCTGGAGTCCCATGAGCCAAAAGGACCCGATAGGCTCTTTCTTCAGCTTGACGGCATCCCTCACTGCTGGTGGCCACCAGCGAGTTCTAGGATTACCGCCACGACAGGCACCAAACACCTTGCGGCCACAGCTCCAATCAGCAGCCTCGACAAGAGAGGCACGGAACATGGTCCACTCAGACTCAATGTCCAGCACCTCCCTCGTGACATGTTCAAAGTTCTTCCTTATGTTTGAACATTGTGTTTGTTATGGACAATCCGTGACGAGCACAAAAGTCCAATAACAAAGCACCACTTGGGTTCAGATCCGGGTGGCCATTTTTCCCAATCACGACTCTCCAGGTTTCACTGTCCTTGCCAACATGAGCATTGAAGTCCCCCAACAGAACAAGGGAATCACCCGAGGGAGCACTCTCCAGTACTCCCTCAAGAGAATCCAAAAAGAGTGGGTACTCTGAGCTGCTGTTTGGTGCGTAAACACAAACAACAGTCAGGACCCGTCACCCAACCCGAAGGCGGAGGGAAGCTACCATCTCGTCTACTGGGTTAAAGTCCAACGTGCAGGCTTTGAGCAACAACAATTGCCACCCCAGCCTCTCATTGCTTGCAACGCCAGAGTGGAAGAGAGTCCAGCCCCTCTTGAGAGAACAGGTTCCAGAGCCCTTGCTGTGCGTCGAAGTGAGTCCAACTATATCTAGCCGGAACTTCTTCACCTGGCGCACCAGCTCAGGCTCTTTCCCTCCCAGCGAGGTGACGTTCCACGTCCCAAGAGCGAGCTTATGTAGCCGACAATCGGACCGCCAAGTGCCCTGCCTTCGGCTGCCGCCCAGTTCACACTGCATCCGACCTCTATGACCTCAATGGGCCCATGAGTGGTGAGCCCATTGGAGGGTTGACCCACGTTGCCTCTTCGAGCTGAGCCCGGCAGGGCCCCATGGAGACAGGCCCGGCCACCAGTCGCTCGCCATCGTGCCCCACCTCTGCGCCTGGCTCCACAGGGGAGCCACGGTGACCTGCGCCTGGGCGAGAAAAAATCTAGGTCCTCGATTTGTACTTTTCATAAAGGTCTTTGAGCTGCTCTTTGTCTGATCCCTCACCTAGGACCTTTTCTCAGGGGATCCCGAGGCGTTCCCAGGCCAGCCGGGAGACATAGTGTTCCCAATGTGTCCTGGGTCTTCCCCGTGGCCTCCAGGATGACAGAGCTTCACCTTCACCAGGGGTGTCAAACTCAAATACAGAGTGGGCCAAAGTTTAAAACTGAACAAAGCCGCGGGCCAAGGTTGAACAAATTAACCTTTTATTAGGGACCCAAACAAGTTTTGCATTGAATATTGAACAAGCAAGGCTTATATAACTTTATAGTGACATGCAAAATGGAGTTTCAAATAATAATAATAATAATTAAAAAATATCAATTGCATATCAAATATAATTTAATTAAAAATTGAATGCCTCTTTTCTATTTGCAGCCTTCTGAGGTAAATATCAACATGAACTTTTTCCACAGGCTAATAAATTTGAAAATAAAATAACAATGAATAAAACAACCATTCAGGACTTTAAACTGCTCAGTTTGCAACACACTGATCTAATTTGATGTGCCCAAGCCAGATACCTGGCATCTTTTTTTAGATGCTAGTTATTTAATGTCGGGGCTCAGGCTTTGAGCTGAGGCAACTTTCATTATCGGACAAGGTGTTCAACAGTCATATCTCGTACACCCGATTCTAACATCTTTTAGACCCAGTCACAAGATATGTGCAGCTTCAGCACGCATACACAAATGAATGCAGCACATACTTCATCAACAGCGATACAGGTTACACTGAGGGTGCCAGTATAAAAAACTTTAACACTGTTAGAAATATACGCCACACTGTGAACCCACACCAAACAAAAATAAAAAACACTTTTCGGGAGAACATCCGCACCGTAACACAACATAAACACAAAAGAACAAATACCCAGAATCTTTTGCAGCACTAACTCTTTCGGGACGCTACAAAATACACCCCCGCTACCACACACACACACACACACACACCTTGTAGCGTCTCGGAAGATTTAGTGCTACAAAGGGTTCTGGGTATTTGTTGTGTTGTGTTTATGTTGTGTTACGGTGCGGATGTTCTCCCGAAATGTGTTTGTCATTCTTGTTTGGTGTGGGTTCACAGTGTGGCGTATATTTCTAAAAGTGTTAAAGTTTTTTATTTGGCTACCGTCAGTGTAACCTGTATCGCTGTTGATGAAGTATGCGTTGCATTCAATTGTGTGTGGGTGCAGAAGCTGCACTGACATGAAACTGGGCCGGCACTCGTTTGACTAGCTGAAAAAAAAAAAAAAAAAAAAAATCGGGAGGAGTGCTGGAGTCACTCCCGGGAGGGTTGGCAAGTATTAAAAGTAGCGGTGAATGTGGTGTTACCGCGGCACTGCCGCAATGTATAATCGACGGTCCAGCTTTAGTGTTAATTTGATATTGCCTCAAGGGCCAAGTCAAATTACACGTTGGGCCAAATTTGGCCCACGGGCCAGAGTTTGACACCCATGACCTTCACTGTAAAAAACTACTGTAAAAATAAAAAATTAAATTACAGTTATATACTCCATCCATCCATCCACTTTCTACCGCTTATTCCCTTCGGGGTCGCTGGAGCCTATCTCAGCTACAATCGGGCGGAAGGCGGGGTACACCCTGGACTAGTCGCCACCTCATCGCAGGGCCAACACAGATAGACAGACAACATTCACACTCACATTCACACACTAGGGCCAATTTAGTGTTGCCAATCAACCTATCATGTTCTTCTTAAATGCAGTTAAGTACTGTAAATTTTGTTGCATTTTTCAAAAAATATCGACCAGCAGTAAGTTACTGTAAAACCTACAGTGTAATTCAGTATTTTTCAGACTTGTTTCTTGCGTCCGCCCACAATACGTCCAACCGAGCTTCATTTCACCTGGCCGACCCTGCTAAATCCATCCTACTGCATCGTGTGTTTTTGATAACAAGGTAAGAGTCACTTGTACCTTGATGTGTCATTTTCTGTTTGAATTACTTTATATATATATTTATAAAGTCCGAAATGACATAGCGTCACAGTCAGCATCACAGACACTATCGTTGACCACGCGCATGTACCGCCGCATGCTAGCTAGCTAAGTTTTCTTCTTTTTTGTCATAGTCATCATAAAAGATGATAACTTGCAACATATGTGCTACGACTTGCAGCAATGTATTTGCGTATGTTAGACACATGCGAAGTCATAGTTGTATGCCTAATGCATCGTTTAAGTGTGCTTTCCCTAAATGCACAAGAGTTTTTTCCAACTTCTTAGCCTTCAAAACTCACAGCCGTCGTCATAAATATGGCAAGAGTAGGACTGATATGTATAGCGCAGAAGGTTTACCTTGTAATATTGTCTCATGTAGCGCGAAGTGCGCTGATATACGGGCCTTTCTCCTGCATTTGAAAAGTCATATTACCGAAGGTAGGACAGTTACGTGCCCCTTCAGTCAATGTGAAAAAAGATTTACAGTTAAGTCTACTTTCACATCGCACGTGTCAAGGAAGCACTACGGCTATACTGAACAAAGTTTGACTTGATCAACAGCAAATCCAAGCAGCTCTTGTGTTATTAACACTGATGATGACTATTGTGATATGCAACTTGAGAATTCAGGATATTCCTGTTATGAAGACATGGAGGTCTACTTGCATTAAAAAAATGTTCATAGCACTGAAAAAAGGTTGAGAACCACTGCCTTAGGACAGTGGTTCTCAACCTTTTTTCAGTGATGTACCCCTGTGAACATTTTTTAAATTCAAGTACCCCCTAATCAGAGCAAAGCATTTTTGGTTGAAAAAAAGAGATAAAGAAGTAAAATACAGCACTATGTCATCAGTTTCTGATTTATTGAATTGTATAACAGTGCAAAATATTGCTCATTTGTTGTGGTCTTTCTTGAACTATTTGGAAAAAAAGATATAAAAATAACTAAAAACTTGTTGAAAAATAACCAAGTGATTCAATTATAAATAAACATTTTTGCACATAGAAGTAATCAACTTAAAGTGCCCTCTTTGGGGATTGCAATAGCGATCCATCTGGATTCATGAACTTCATTCTCAACATTTCTTCACAAAAAAAGAAATCTTTAACATCAATATTTATGGAACATGTCCACTACGCTTTAACCAAGCCTCCATTGTTTTCTACATGGATAGTTGATTGACAGTTGGTGCCGTGTGGCACCGGCAGGTAGGGTCAAACCATCATGGCATGGGGGAAACTCTGGCTTTATGGTAATGAATGGAATAGCCTACTTGATTAGTTGTTCAGTTTATGAACTTACATTCATATTTTGTCGAAGTATTATTCAATAAATATATTTATGAAGGATTTTTGAATTGTTGCTATTTTTAGAATATTTAAAAAAAATCTCACGTACCCCTTGGCATACCTTCAAGTACCCCCAGGAGTACGCGTACCCCCATTTGAGAACCACTGCCTTAGGAGACTAGATGTAAACAGAGTAAAGAGAGAGCGAGTGAGGTGGCCATTCCAAATACTTTTAAAATGCTACCCATATTGGATACTGTTTAGGAACATAAACTGCATTTCTTGACTGTACCAGTTGCTGGATGATCAGCATGGAAGGTGATGTCATCTGCAAAGGCGTCCAACCTAGCTTAATCTCAGGGCTTGCTGCCCTTCTTGCCACCTACTTTGTGTTCAACTTGGAATACCAAGAGGAAGGTCCTCGGACATTGGAATTTGTTCAAAGGTAAATCCTCTTGATACTGTTAAAATACTGTTAGGATATTTTATTTTATATTTCTCACCTCTGTTCAGGAATTTGACTTGTCATTTCCCCAATTTTGTGCCTTAAATCAATGACTCTTCTGTTCCTTTGTGGACCTTCTTATTAGGGACTGAAGCACCAGTTTGACTCTAGGATACAGAGAAGGTAGGTAATGTGCAGGTAAAGATATGTTGACTGCGTCAAAGAAGGAAGCACCTGTTTGACCCCAGGATGCAGAAAAAGTAGGTAATTTGCAGGTAAAGATATGTTGACTGGATGATGGCAGGAAGCACCAGCTTGACCCGAGAATGCAGAGCAAGTAGGTAATGTGCGGGTGAAGATATGTTGAATGGGTAAAGGCAGGAAGCACCAGTGTGACCCCACTATGCAGGGAAGGTAGGTAATGTGCGGGTGAAGGTATGTTGAATGGGTGAAAGAAGGAAGCGCAGGTGTGGTCGAGGCCATGCAGACAAGGTAGGTATGTGCAGGTGAAGATATGTTGTATGGTGAAAGAAAGAAGCACCTGTGTGACCCAAGGATGCAGGGAAGGTAGGTAATGTGCAGGTAAAGATATGTTGAATGGGTAAAGGCAAGAAGCACCAGTGTGACCCCAGGATGCAGAGAAGATAGGTAATGAGCAGGTAACGATATGTTAAATGGGTGAAAGCAGGAAACATCAGCGTAAATACACGGTCCCGTAGATGGAGAGAAAACATAAATAGAGAGAGGGATTGGGGAGGCTTTAGCATTGTCTTCCTCTCTGAATTTGTCTTAATGGGTTTTAGAGCATTCACTCATCTACAGCTGTGGTTATGGTATAGGCTCACATATATCCTAAAATTGATATTAATATTTGTGCAGTGCATATTCCTAAATAACAATGTGAGGGGGGTTCTGTATCGACTGCAAGTAATCTTCAATCACAACAGAATATCTATTATGCTTTCTCTCTTTTTTAGGCGATTCATTGGCGTTCACCCTGAGAGGGGAACAAAGGCTAGCCAGGGAAAGGTGGTGTCCAAGAAGACCGGGAAGCTGGTCCAGAAAAAGGCAGCAACTGTAAATCCTCACGTAGCCACCCTTATAAAACATCTCACAGACTTTGAGTGGGGCTTTATGTAGCCGACAACTAAACACTGGACTCGTGTTCAGTGTTTTGTCTCCAGTTAGAAATTAAGTGGACATGTTATAAATGTTAAAATGCTTTACTGAAAATAAGAATAATGCACTAAATGTACATTGAATGTATTTGATGCACTTTAAAATAATTGGTTAATAAAAACATAATCTTGCAAGGCCATTTCTCCAGTCATTTTTATGCCAGCAGATTGCAGGGGTTTTGATTTTGAAAAATTAAAAGTTCAACTCATTAACTTCTAGTGGCATTATACTGTAAAGCTCAGTCTATAGTGCTTACAATTATTTTACTGTAATTAACTGTTAATGGATATTACAGTAGATACACTAAAATAACAGTGTAATGCCGCTAAACAGATGACAGTATTATGCTGTGAAGCGTATATTTGATACAGCACAGTACTGTGATACTTTTTAGAGTAATAAACTGTAGTGATAAATCACAGTATGTGTGCTGTAGAAAAACAGTTTTATACTGGAACCATTAGCTGCCAGTAGGTTACTGTAATTAAACGGTGAAAATTCTTACAGTAAGGGAGAGACCCGCCACCCAGGGGAGAAAACTCATTTCGGCCGCTTGTACCCGTGATCTTGTCCTTCCGGTCATAACCCAAAGCTCATGACCATAGGTGAGGATGGGAAAGTAGATTGACCGGTAAATTGAGAGCTTTTCCTTCTGGCGCAGCTCCTTCTTACCACAACGAATCGATATAGCGTCCTCATTACTGAAGACGCCGCACCGATCAGCCTGTGCATCTCACGATCCACTCTTCCCTCACTCATGAACAAGACTCCAGGTACTTGAACTCATCCACTTGGGGCAAGATCTCCTGCCCAACCTCGAGATGGCACTCCACCCTTTCCCGGGCGAGAACCTTGGACTTGGAGGTGCTGATTCTCATCCCAGTCGCTTCACACTCGGCTGCGAACCAATCCAATGAGAGCTGAAGATCCTGGCCAGTTAAAGCCATAAGGACCACATCATCTGCAAAAAGGAGAGACCTAATCCTGCAGCCACCAAACCGGATCCCCTCAACGCCATGACTGCGCCTAGAAATTCTGTCCATAAAATGTATGAACACATTTGGTGACAAAGGGCAGCCAACACGAGGGTTGGACTCCGTTCCAACCCTCACTGGAAAGGGATCCGACTTACTGCTGGCAATGCGGACCAAGCTCTGACACTGATTATACAGGGAGCGACCCGCCACAATCAGACATGCCGATACCCCATACTCTCTGAGCACTCCCCACAGGACTTCCCGGGGTGGCCACGGTCGAATGTCTTCTCCAAGTCCACAAAGTACATGTAGACTGGTTGGACAAACTCCCATGCACACTGAAGGACCCTGCCGAGAGTATAGATCTGGTCTACCGTTCCACGACCAGGACGAAAACCACACTGTTCGTCCTGGATCCGAGGTTCCTCCTCTCCAGTACACATGAATAGACCTTACCGGGAAGGCTGAGGAGTGTCATCTACGATAGTTGGAACACACCCTCCGGTTCCCCTTCTTAAAGAGAGGAACCACCACCCCGGTCTGCCAATCCAGAGGTACCGCCCCTGATGTCCACGCGATGTTGCAGAGTCTTGTCAACTAAAACAGCCCCACAGAATCCAGAGCCTTAAGGAGCTCATCCACCCCGGGGGCCTTGCCACCGAGGAGCTTTTTAACTACCTTGGCAACCTCAGCCCCAGAAATAGGAGAGCCCACCACAGATTCCCCAGGCACTGCTTGGCCTGTCGGTATGCCCGCTGCCTCTGGAGTCCCATGAGCCAAAAGGACCAGATAAGCTCTTTCTTCAGCTTGACGGCATCCCACCAGCGGGTTCTAGGATTACCGCCACGACAGGCACCAAACACCTTGCGGCCACAGCTCCAATCAGCTGGCTTGACAAGAGAGGCACGGAACATGATCCATTCAGACTCAATGTCCAGCACCTCCTTTGTGACATGTTCAAAGTTCCTCCGGAGGTAGAAAAAGAAACTCTCTCTGACAGGAGACTCTGCTAGGCATTCCCAAAAGACTCTCACAATGCGTTTGGGCCTGCCTGGTCTGTCCGGGATCCTACCCCACCATCGGGGCCAGCTCACCAGGTGGTGATCGGTAGAAAGCTCGCCCCTCTCTTCACCCGAGTGTCCAAAACATGAGGCCGCAAATCCCATGACACAACTACAAAGTCAATAATGGAACTGTGGCCGAGGGTGTCCTGGTGTCAAGTGCACATATGGACACCCTTATGTTTGAACATTGTGTTTGTTATGGACAATCCGTGACGAGCACAAAAGTCCAATAACAAAGCACCACTTGGGTTCAGATCCGGGTGGCCATTTTTCCCAATCACGACTCTCCAGGTTTCAAAGTCGTTGCCAACATGAGCGTTGAAGACCCCCAGCAGAACAAAGAAATCACCCGAGGGAGCACTCTCAAGGGAATCCAAAAAGAGTGGGTACTCTGAGCTGCTGTTTGGTGCGTAAACACCAACAACAGTCAGGACCCGTCACCCAACCCGAAAGCGGAGGGAAGCTACCATCTCGTCTTCTGGGTTAAGTCCAACGTGCAGGCTTTGAGCTGGGGGGGCAACAAGAATTGCCAACCCAGCCTCTCATTACTTGCAACGCCAGAGTGGAAGAGAGTCCAACCCCTCTTGAGAGAACAGGTTCCAGAGCCCTTGCTGTGCGTCGAAGTGAGTCCAGCTTTATCTAGCCGGGAACTTCTCCACCTCGCGAGGTGACGTTCCACGTCCCAAGAGCGAGCTTATGTAGCCGATAATCGGACCGCCAAGTGCCCTGCCTTCGGCTTCCGCCCAGCTAACACTGCACCCGACCTCTATGACCCAGCCCATGAGTGGTGAGCCTATTGCAGGGGGGACCCACGTTGCCTCTTCGAGCTGGGCCCCATGGGCACCAGTCGCTCGCCATCGTGCCCCACCTCTGGGCCTGGCTCCACAGGGGAGCCACGGTGACCCGCGTCCGGGCGAGAAAATATCTAGGTCCTCGATTTGTACTTTTCATAAAGGTCTTTGAGCTGCTCTTTGTCTGATTCCTCACCTAGGACCTGTTTGTCTTGGGGGACCCTACCAGGGGGCATAGAAGCCCCCGGACAACATAGCTCCTAGGATCAGTGGGACACGCAAACCACAAAGGTGGCGGCTCAGAAAGCAGGTTATATAAACATAACTCCAAAACCAAACATACAAGATGTCTAAACATGCCTGTAATATTGTATCAATGTGAGTTTTACTAGAATCGGTTGTTTTTTTAAGGCTTGCAAACACAAAAATTTTTTTTTACTCAATATGACAGTAAGTTCTTAAAATGCTGAGATAATGTGAAAAAAGCAATACAAATGTATTCCAACATGATTCCTAAACCAAACATGCAAAATGTCTAAAAATGCCTGTAATATTGAATCCATGTGAGTTTTACTAGAATCATTTGTTTTTGTAAGGTTTGCAAATACAAAAATTGAGTTTTATGACGGACACAAGTTAGTTTTTTTACTCATTATAACAGTATGGATGTCATACTATATATTAAAGTTATATAAACATGACTCCAAAACCAAACGTGCATTATGTCCAAAATTGCCTGTAATATTGTATAGATGTGAGTTTTACTAGAATCAGGTTTGCAAATACAAAAATTGGGTTTTATGACAGTATACTGTCACACTCAATATGACAGTATAACTGTCATACTAAATCCATCCATTTCCTTCCGCTTATCCGAGGTCGGGTTGCGGTGGCAGCAGCCTAAGCAGAGAGCCCAGACTTCCCTCTCCCCAGCCACTTCGTCCAGCTCTTCTCGGGGGATCCCCAGGCGTTCCCAGGCCATAGTCTTTCCAATGTATCCTAGGTCTTCCCCATGGCCTCCTGCCGTTCGGACCTAGGGAGGCGTTCGGGTGGCATCCTGAGCAGATGCCCGAACCACCTCATCTGGCTCCTCTCAATGTGGAGGAGCAGCGGCTTTACACTGAGTTCCTCCCAGATGACAGAGCTTCTTACCCTATCTCTAAGGGAGAGACCTACCACCCGGCGGAGGAAACTCATTCCGGCCGCTTGTACCCGTGACCTTGTCCTTTCGGTCATAACCCAAAGCTCATGACCATAGGTGAGGATGGGAACGTTGATCGACCGGTAAATTGAAAGCTTTTCCTTCTGGCTCAGCTCCTTCTTCACCACAACGGATCGATATAGCGTCCTCATTACTGAAGACGCAGCACCGATCCGCCTGTAGATCTCACAATCCACTCTATCCTCACTCGTGAATAAGACTCCTAGGTACTTGAACTCCTTCACTTGGGGCAAGATCTCTTTCCCAACCTCGAGATGGCACTCCACCCTTTCCCGGGCGAGAAACCATGGACTCGGACTTGGAGGTGCTGATTCTCATCCCAGTCGCTTCACTGCGAACCGATCCAATGAAAGCTGAAGATCTTGGCCAGTTGAAGCCATCAGGACCACATCATCTGCAAAAAGCAGAGACCTAATCCTGCAGCCACCAAACCAGGCGCAGTCATGGCGTTGAGGGGATCCTCAAAGCCATGACTGCGCCTAGATATTCTGTCCATTAAAGTTATGAACAGAATCGGTGACAAAGGGCAGCCTTGGCGGAGTCCAACCCTCACTGGAAAGGGGTCCGACATACTGCCGGCAATGCGGACCAAGCTCTGACACTGATCATACAGGGAGACACCCGCCACAATCAGACATGCCGATACTCCATACTCTCTGAGCACTCCCCACAGGATTTCCCGGGGGCCAAGGTCGAATGTCTTCTCCAAGTCCACAAAACTTATGTAGAGTGGTTGGGCAAACTCCCATGCACACTCAAGGACCCTGCCGAGAGTATAGAGCTGGTCTACCGTTCCACGACCAGGACGAAAACCACACTGTTCGTCCTGGATCCGAGGTTCCTCCTCTCCATTACACATGAATAGACCTTACCGGGAAGGCTGAGGAGTGTGATCTACGATAGTTGGAACACACCCTCCGGTTCCCCTTCTTAAAGAGAGGAACCACCACCCCGGTCTGCCAATCCAGAGGTACCGCCCCCGATGTAGACGCAATGTTGCAGAGTCTTGTCAACCAAGACTGCCCCACAGCATCCAGAGCCTTAAGGAACTCCGGACGGAGGAGCTTTTTAACTACCTTGGCAACCTCAGCCCCAGAAATAGGAGAGCCCACCACAGACTTCCCAGGCACTGTTTCCTCATAGGAAGACGTGTTGGTGGGACTGAGGAGGTCTCGCTTGGCCTGTCGGTATGCCCACTGCCTCTGGAGTCCCATGAGCCAAAAGGACCCGGTGGCTCTTTCTTCAGCTTGACAGCATCCCTCACTGCTGGTGGATTACCGCCACGACAGGCACCAAACACCTTGCGGCCACAGCTTCAATCAGCTGGCTCAACAAGAGAGGAACGGAACATGGTCCACTCAGACTCAATGTCCAGCACCTCCCTCGTGACATGTTCAAAGTTCTTCCGGACATGTTCAAAGTTCTTCAGGAGACTCTGCTAGGTGTTCCCAGCAGACCCTTACAATGCGTTTGGGCCTGCCAGGTCTGACCGGCATCCTCCCCTACCATCGGAGCCAGCTCACCACCAGGTGGTGGTTGGTATAAAGCTCTGCCCCTCTCTTCACCGAGTGTCCAAAACATGAGGCCGCAAATCCCATGACACAACTACAAAGTCAATCATGCGGCCGAGGGTGTCCTTGTGCCAAGTGCACATATGGACACCCTTATGTTTGAACATTGTGTTTGTTATGGACAATCCGTGACAAGCACAAAAGTCCAATAACAAAGCACCACTTGGGTTCAGATCCGGGTGGCCATTTTTCCCAATCACGACTCTCCAGGTTTCACTGTCGTTGCCAACATAGCGTTGAAGTCCACCAGCAGAACAAGGGAATCACCCGAGGGAGCACTCTCCAGTACTCCCTCAAGGGAATCCAAAAATAGCTGGTACTCTGAGCTGCTGTTTGGTGTGTAAACACAAACAACAGTCAGGACCCGTCACCCAACCCGAAGGCTGAAGGAAGCTACCATCTCGTCTATTGGGTTTAAAGTCCAACGTGCAGGCTTTGAGCCAGGGGGCAACAAGAATTGCCACCCCAGCCTCTCATTAGTTGCAACGCCAGTGTGGAATCTCTTCCACTCTGGCGTTGCAACTAATGAAAGTTCAGCTCAGTCCAGCCCCTCTGAGAGAACAGGTTCCAGAGCCCTTGCTGTGAGTCCAACTATATCTAGCCGGGAACGTCTCCACCTCAAGCACCAGCTCAGGCTCCTTCCCTCCCAGCGAGGTGACGTTCCATGTCCCAAGAGCGAGCTTATGTAGCCGATAATCGGACCACCAAGTGCCCTGCCTTCGGCTGCCGCCCAGCTCACACTGCACCCTCTATGACCCAGCCCATGAGTGGTGAGCCCTGGAGGGGGGATCCATGTTGCCTCTTCGAGCTGAGCACGGCTGGGCCCCATGGGGACAGGCCCGTCAATCGCCATCGTGCCACACCTCTGGGCCTGGCTCCACAGGGGAGCCACGGTGACCTGCGTCCGGGCGAGAAAAAAATCTAGGTCCTCAATTGTACTTTTAATAAAGGTCTTTGAGCTGCTCTTTGTCTGATCCCTCACCTAGGACCTGTTTGTCTTGGGAGACCATAGAAGCCCCCGGACAACATAGTTCCTGGATCAGTGGGACACGCAAACCACAAAGGTGGCGGCTCAGAAAGCAGGTTATATAAATATAACTCCAAAACCAAACATGCAATATGTCTAAACATGCCTGTAATATTGTATCAATGTGAGTTTTCCTAGAATCGGTTGTTTTTGTAAGGTTTGCAAATACAAAACATAGGTTTTACTCACAATGACAAAATCACACTCAATATGACAGTTATTTAAACATAACTCATAAACCACACAAAAAAATGGCTAATAATGCCTGAAATAATGAATCATTGGGAGTTTTACTGAGTTTTACATTTTGCAAACACAAAAAGTAGTTTTTTACTTGACTGTAATGTTCTTAGAACCCTGAGATAATGGGGGAAAAGCAATAAAAATGTATTTAAACCTAACTCCTAAACAACAAATGCAAAATGGCTAATAATGCATGTAACGTTGTTAGTTTAAAAAAATGATCTTTTGTAAAGATATCAAAGACACAAGCTAGTTTTTTTTATTCAATATGACAGTATAACAGTCATACTAAATATGAAAGTTATATAATCATAACTCCGAAACCAAACATGTGTCATGTCTAAAAATGCCTGTAATAATGTATTAATGTGAGTTTGTAAGGTTTGCAAAAACAAAAAGTAGTTTTTTCCTCAATATGAAAGTAAGGATTTTAGAATCCTGAGATAATGCGAAAAAAGCAATAAAAATGTATTTAAACATAATTCCTAAACAACCCATGCAAAATGGGTAATAATGCCTGGAGACATGTATCTTTGTTAGTTTTACTAGAAAAATGATCTTTTGTAAAGTTTGCAAAGACACAAGCTAGTTTTTTTTATTCAATATGACAGTATAACAGTCATACTAAATATAAAAGTTATATAAACATAACTCCAAAACCAAACATGTGTCATGTCTAAAAATGTCTGTAATAATGTATTTATGTGAGTTCGTAAGGTTTGCAAAAACAAAAAGTATTTTTTTACTCAATATGAAAGTAATGATCTTAGAATCCTGAGATAATGCGAAAAAAGCAATAAAAATGTATTTAAACATAACTCCTAAAAAACCCAGGCAAAATGGGTAATAATGCCTGGAGACATGTATATTTGTTAGTTTTACTAGGAAATGTATATTTTGTAAAGTTTGCAAAGACACAAGCTAGTTGTTTTTATTCAATAAGACAGTATAACAGTCATACTAAATATGAAAGTTATATAAACATAACTCCAGAACCAAACGTGTGTCATGTCTAAAATTGCCTATAATAATGTATTTATGTGAGTTTGTAAGGTTTGCAAAAACAAAAAGTAGTTTTTTCCTCAATATGAAAGTAATGATCTTAGAATCCCGAGATAATGCGAAAAAAGCAATAAAAATGTATTTAAACATATTTCCTAAACACCCCATGCAAAATGGGTAATAATGCCTGGAGACATGTATCTTTGTTAGTTTTACTAGGAAATGTATATTTTGTAAAGTTTGCAAAGACACAAGCTAGTTGTTTTTATTCAATAAGACAGTATAACAGTCATATTAAATATAAAAGTTATATAAACATAACTCCAAAACCAAACATGTGTCATGTCTAAAAATGCCTGTAATAATGTATTTATGTGAGTTTGTAAGGTTTGCAAAAACAAAAAGTAGTTTTTTCCTCAATATGAAAGTAATGATCTTAGAATCCTGAGATAATGCGAAAAAAGCAATAAAAATGTATTTAAACATATTTCCTAAACACCCCATGCAAAATGGGTAATAATGCCTGGAGACATGTATCTTTGTTAGTTTTACTAGAAAAATGATCTTTTGTAAAGTTTGCAAAGACACAAGCTAGTTTTTTTTATTCAATATGACAGTATAACAGTCATACTAAATATAAAAGTTATATAAACATAACTCCAAAACCAAACATGTGTCGTGTCTAAAAATGTCTGTAATAATGTATTTATGTGAGTTTGTAAGGTTTGCAAAAACAAAAAGTAGTTTTTTCCTCAATATGAAAGTAATGATCTTAGAATCCTGAGATAATGCGAAAAAAGCAATAGAAATGTATTTAAACATATTTCCTAAACACCCCATGCAAAATGGGTAATAATGCCTGGAGACATGTATCTTTGTTAGTTTTACTAGGAAATGTATATTTTGTAAAGTTTGCAAAGACACAAGCTAGTTGTTTTTATTCAATAAGACAGTATAACAGTCATATTAAATATAAAAGTTATATAAACATAACTCCAAAACCAAACATGTGTCATGTCTAAAAATGCCTGTAATAATGTATTTATGTGAGTTTGTAAGGTTTGCAAAAACAAAAAGTAGTTTTTTACTCAATATGAAAGTAAAGTTCTTAAAACCTGAGATAATGCGAAAAAAGCAATAAAAATGTATTTAAACATAATTCCTAAACAACCCATGCAAAATGGGTAATAATGCCTGGAGACATGTATCTTTGTTAGTTTTACTAGAAAAATGATCTTTTGTAAAGTTTGCAAAGACACAAGCTAGTTTTTTTTTATTCAATATGACAGTATAACAGTCATACTAAATATAAAAGTTATATAAACATAACTCCAAAACCAAACATGTGTCATGTCTAAAAATGTCTGTAATAATGTATTTATGTGAGTTTGTAAGGTTTGCAAAAACAAAAAGTAGTTTTTTACTCAATATGAAAGTAATGATCTTAGAATCCTGAGATAATGCGAAAAAAGCAATAAAAATGTATTTAAACATATTTCCTAAACAACCCTTGCAAAATGGGTAATAATGCCTGGAGACATGTATCTTTGTTAGTTTTACTAGAAAAATGATCTTTTGTAAAGTTTGCAAAGACACAAGCTAGTTTTTTTTATTCAATATGACAGTATAACAGTCATACTAAATATAATAGTTATATAAACATAACTCCAAAACCAAACATGTGTCATGTCTAAAAATGTCTGTAATAATGTATTTATGTGAGTTTGTAAGGTTTGCAAAAACAAAAAGTAGTTTTTTACTCAATATGAAAGTAATGATCTTAGAATCCTGAGATAATGCTAAAAAAGCAATAAAAATGTATTTAAACATATTTCCTAAACAACCCTTGCAAAATGGGTAATATTGCCTGGAGACATGTATCTTTGTTAGTTTTACTAGAAAAATGATCTTTTGTAAAGTTTGCAAAGACACAAGCTAGTTTTTTTTATTCAATATGACAGTATAACAGTCATACTAAATATAAAAGTTATATAAACATAACTCCAAAACCAAACATGTGTCATGTCTAAAAATGTCTGTAATAATGTATTTATGTGAGTTTGTAAGGTTTGCAAAAACAAAAAGTAGTTTTTTCCTCAATATGAAAGTAATGATCTTAGAATCCTGAGATAATGCGAAAAAAGCAATACAAATGTATTCAAACACAACTTTTAAACCAAACATGTAAATTGTCTAAAAATGCCTGTAATATTGAATCTATGTACGTTTTACTAGAATCAATTGTTTTTGTAAGGTTTGCAAATACAAAAATTAGGTTTTACACATAATGACATTATAACTTTAACACTCAATATGAACGTTATTTAATTATAACTCCTAAATACACATGAAACATGTCTAATAGCGTGAAAAAAATTATCTTTGTGAGTGTTGCTAGAAACATTTTCTTTTGTAAGGTTTGCAAAGACACAAGTTAGTTTTTTTTAACTCACTATGACAGTATAACGCCACACTCAATATGACAGTTACATAACTCCTAAACTACACCTGAAAAATGGCTAATAATGCCTGAAATAATGCATCTTTGGGAGTTTTACTGGAAACATATGCTTTTTTTAAGGCTTGCAAACACAAAAATTATTTTTTTACTCAATATGACAGTAATGTTCTAAAAATCCTGAGATAATGTGAAAAAAGCAATACAAATGTATTACAACATAATTCCTAAACCAAACATGCAAAATGTCTGAAAATGCCTGTAATATTGAATCCATGTGAGTTTTATTTGAATCAGTTGTATGGTTTGCTAATACAAAAATTGGGTTTTATGACAAACACAAGTTAGTTTTTTTACTCAATATAACAGTTTAGCTGTCATACTATATATGAAAGTTATATAAACATAACTCCAAAACCAAAACCAAACATGCATTATGTCCAAAACTGCCTGTAATATTGTATATATGTGAGTTTTACCAGAATCAGGGTTGCAAATACAAAAATTGGGTTTTATGACAGTATACTGTCACACTCAATATGACAGTTATTTAAACATAACTCAAACAACACATGCAAAATAGCTAATAATGCCTGGAGCATGTATCTTAGTTAGTTTTACTAGAAAAATGGTATTTTGTAAGGTTTGCAAAGACACAAGTTAGTTGTTTTTTTTATTCAATATGACGGTATAACTGTCATACTAAATATGAAAGTTAGATAAACATTACTCTAAAACCAAACATGCATTGTGTCTAAAAATGCCTGTAATATTGTATCTGTGTGAGTTTAACTAGATTTAGTTGTTTTTGTAAGGTTTGCAAATACAAAATAAGGGTTTTACTCACTATGACAGTTTACTGTCACACTCAATCTGACAGTTATTTATTTAAACATAACTCCTAAACCACACATGCAAAATGGCTAATAATGCCTGGAGATATGTATCTTTGTGAGTTTTACTAGAAACATTATATTGTGTAAGGTTTAGTTAGTTTTTGTACTCAATCTGACAGTATAACTGTCATTCTAAATCGATCCATTTTCTTCCGCTTATCCGAGGTCGGGTTGCGGGAGCAGCAGCCTGAGCAGAAAATCCCAGATTTCCCTCTCCCCAGCCACTTCGTCCAGCTCTTCTCGGGGTATTCCGAGGTGTTCCCAGGCCAGCCGGGGACATAGCCTTTCCAATGTGTCCTAGGTCTTCCCCGTGGCCTCCTGCCACACCTCCCTAGAGGCGTTCGGGTGGCATCCTGAGCAGATGCCCGAACCACCTCATGCCTCCTCTCAATGTGGAGGAGCAGCGGCTTTACTTTGAGTTCCTCCCGGATGACAGAGCTTCTCACCCTGTCTCTAAGGGAGAGACCCACCACCCGGCAGAGGAAACGCATTTCGGCCGCTTGTCCTTTCGGTCATAACCCAAAGCTGGGAACGTAGATCGACGGTAAATTGAGAGCTTTTCCTTCTGGCTCAGCTCCTTCTTCACCACAACGGATCGATATAGCGTCCTCAATACTGAAGACGCCGCACCAATCCGCCTGTGGATCTCTCGATCCACTCTATCCTCACTCGTGAACAAGACTCCTAGGTACTTGAACTCCTCCACTTGGGGCAAGATCTCCTCCCCAACCTGGAGATGGCACTCGACCCTTTCCTGCGTGGACTTGGACTTGGAGGTGCTGATTCTCATCCCAGTCGCTTCACACTCAAGGACCCTGCCGAGAGTATAGACCTGGTCTACCGTTCCACGACCAGGACGAAAACCACACTGTTCGTCCTGGATCCGAGTTTCCTCCTCTCAGTACACATGAATAGACCTTACCGGGAAGGCTGAGGAGTGTGTTTCACGATAGTTGGAACACACCCTCCGGTTCCCCTTCTTAAAGAGAGGAACCACCACCCCGGTCTGCCAATCCAGAGGTACCGCCCCCAATGTTCACGCGATGTTGCAGAGTCTTGTCAACCAAGACAGCCCCACAGTATCCAGAGCCTTAAGGAACTCATCCACCACCGGGGCCTTGCCACAGAGGAGCTTTTTAACTACCTAGGCAACCTAAGCCCCAGAAATAGGAGAGTCCACCACAGATTCCCCAGGCACTGCTTGGCCTGTCGCTATGCCCGCTGCCTCTGGAGTCCCATGAGCCAAAAGGACCCGATAGGCTCTTTCTTCAGCTTGACGGCATCCCTCACTGCTGGTGGCCACCAGCGAGTTCTAGGATTACCGCCACGACAGGCACCAAACACCTTGCGGCCACAGCTCCAATCAGCAGCCTCGACAAGAGAGGCACGGAACATGGTCCACTCAGACTCAATGTCCAGCACCTCCCTCGTGACATGTTCAAAGTTCTTCCTTATGTTTGAACATTGTGTTTGTTATGGACAATCCGTGACGAGCACAAAAGTCCAATAACAAAGCACCACTTGGGTTCAGATCCGGGTGGCCATTTTTCCCAATCACGACTCTCCAGGTTTCACTGTCCTTGCCAACATGAGCATTGAAGTCCCCCAACAGAACAAGGGAATCACCCGAGGGAGCACTCTCCAGTACTCCCTCAAGAGAATCCAAAAAGAGTGGGTACTCTGAGCTGCTGTTTGGTGCGTAAACACAAACAACAGTCAGGACCCGTCACCCAACCCGAAGGCGGAGGGAAGCTACCATCTCGTCTACTGGGTTAAAGTCCAACGTGCAGGCTTTGAGCAACAACAATTGCCACCCCAGCCTCTCATTGCTTGCAACGCCAGAGTGGAAGAGAGTCCAGCCCCTCTTGAGAGAACAGGTTCCAGAGCCCTTGCTGTGCGTCGAAGTGAGTCCAACTATATCTAGCCGGAACTTCTTCACCTGGCGCACCAGCTCAGGCTCTTTCCCTCCCAGCGAGGTGACGTTCCACGTCCCAAGAGCGAGCTTATGTAGCCGATAATCGGACCGCCAAGTGCCCTGCCTTCGGCTGCCGCCCAGTTCACACTGCATCCGACCTCTATGACCTCAATGGGCCCATGAGTGGTGAGCCCATTGGAGGGTTGACCCACGTTGCCTCTTCGAGCTGAGCCCGGCAGGGCCCCATGGAGACAGGCCCGGCCACCAGTCGCTCGCCATCGTGCCCCACCTCTGCGCCTGGCTCCACAGGGGAGCCACGGTGACCTGCGCCTGGGCGAGAAAAAATCTAGGTCCTCGATTTGTACTTTTCATAAAGGTCTTTGAGCTGCTCTTTGTCTGATCCCTCACCAGGACCTTTTCTCAGGGGATCCCGAGGCGTTCCCAGGCCAGCCGGGAGACATAGTGTTCCCAATGTGTCCTGGGTCTTCCCCGTGGCCTCCAGGATGACAGAGCTTCACCTTCACCAGGGGTGTCAAACTCAAATACAGAGTGGGCCAAAGTTTAAAACTGAACAAAGCCGCGGGCCAAGGTTGAACAAATTAACCTTTTATTAGGGACCCAAACAAGTTTTGCATTGAATATTGAACAAGCAAGGCTTATATAACTTTATAGTGACATGCAAAATGGAGTTTCAAATAATAATAATAATAATTAAAAAATATCAATTGCATATCAAATATAATTTAATTAAAAATTGAATGCCTCTTTTCTATTTGCAGCCTTCTGAGGTAAATATCAACATTAACTTTTTCCACAGGCTAATAAATTTGAAAATAAAATAACAATGAATAAAACAACCATTCAGGACTTTAAACTGCTCAGTTTGCAACACACTGATCTAATTTGATGTGCCCAAGCCAGATACCTGGCATCTTTTTTTAGATGCTAGTTATTTAATGTCGGGGCTCAGGCTTTGAGCTGAGGCAACTTTCATTATCGGACAAGGTGTTCAACAGTCATATCTCGTACACCCGATTCTAACATCTTTTAGACCCAGTCACAAGATATGTGCAGCTTCAGCACGCATACACAAATGAATGCAGCGCATACTTCATCAACAGCGATACAGGTTACACTGAGGGTGCCAGTATAAAAAACTTTAACACTGTTAGAAATATACGCCACACTGTGAACCCACACCAAACAAAAATAAAAAACACTTTTCGGGAGAACATCCGCACCGTAACACAACATAAACACAAAAGAACAAATACCCAGAATCTTTTGCAGCACTAACTCTTTCGGGACGCTACAAAATACACCCCCGCTACCACACACACACACACACACACACACCTTGTAGCGTCTCGGAAGATTTAGTGCTACAAAGGGTTCTGGGTATTTGTTGTGTTGTGTTTATGTTGTGTTACGGTGCGGATGTTCTCCCGAAATGTGTTTGTCATTCTTGTTTGGTGTGGATTCACAGTGTGGCGTATATTTCTAAAAGTGTTAAAGTTTTTTATTTGGCTACCGTCAGTGTAACCTGTATCGCTGTTGATGAAGTATGCGTTGCATTCAATTGTGTGTGGGTGCAGAAGCTGCACTGACATGAAACTGGGCCGGCACTCGTTTGACTAGCTGAAAAAAAAAAAAAAAAAAAAAATCGGGAGGAGTGCTGGAGTCACTCCCGGGAGGGTTGGCAAGTATTAAAAGTAGCGGTGAATGTGGTGTTACCGCGGTACTGCCGCAATGTATAATCGACGGTCCAGCTTTAGTGTTAATTTGATATTGCCTCAAGGGCCAAGTCAAATTACACGTTGGGCCAAATTTGGCCCACGGGCCAGAGTTTGACACCCATGACCTTCACTGTAAAAAACTACTGTAAAAATAAAAAATTAAATTACAGTTATATACTCCATCCATCCATCCACTTTCTACCGCTTATTCCCTTCGGGGTCGCTGGAGCCTATCTCAGCTACAATCGGGCGGAAGGCGGGGGTACACCCTGGACTAGTCGCCACCTCATCGCAGGGCCAACACAGATAGACAGACAACATTCACACTCACATTCACACACTAGGGCCAATTTAGTGTTGCCAATCAACCTATCATGTTCTTCTTAAATGCAGTTAAGTACTGTAAATTTTGTTGCATTTTTCAAAAAATATCGACCAGCAGTAAGTTACTGTAAAACCTACAGTGTAATTCAGTATTTTTCAGACTTGTTTCTTGCGTCCGCCCACAATTCGTCCAACCGAGCTTCATTTCACCTGGCCGACCCTGCTAAATCCATCCTACTGCATCGTGTGTTTTTGATAACAAGGTAAGAGTCACTTGTACCTTGATGTGTCATTTTCTGTTTGAATTACTTTATATATATATTTATAAAGTCCGAAATGACATAGCGTCACAGTCAGCATCACAGACACTATCGTTGACCACGCGCATGTACCGCCGCATGCTAGCTAGCTAAGTTTTCTTCTTTTTTGTCATAGTCATCATAAAAGATGATAACTTGCAACATATGTGCTACGACTTGCAGCAATGTATTTGCGTATGTTAGACACATGCGAAGTCATAGTTGTATGCCTAATGCATCGTTTAAGTGTGCTTTCCCTAAATGCACAAGAGTTTTTTCCAACTTCTTAGCCTTCAAAACTCACAGCCGTCGTCATAAATATGGCAAGAGTAGGACTGATATGTATAGCGCAGAAGGTTTACCTTGTAATATTGTCTCATGTAGCGCGAAGTGCGCTGATATACGGGCCTTTCTCCTGCATTTGAAAAGTCATATTACCGAAGGTAGGACAGTTACGTGCCCCTTCAGTCAATGTGAAAAAAGATTTACAGTTAAGTCTACTTTCACATCGCACGTGTCAAGGAAGCACTACGGCTATACTGAACAAAGTTTGACTTGATCAACAGCAAATCCAAGCAGCTCTTGTGTTATTAACACTGATGATGACTATTGTGATATGCAACTTGAGAATTCAGGATATTCCTGTTATGAAGACATGGAGGTCTACTTGCATTAAAAAAATGTTCATAGCACTGAAAAAAGGTTGAGAACCACTGCCTTAGGACAGTGGTTCTCAACCTTTTTTCAGTGATGTACCCCTGTGAACATTTTTTAAATTCAAGTACCCCCTAATCAGAGCAAAGCATTTTTGGTTGAAAAAAAGAGATAAAGAAGTAAAATACAGCACTATGTCATCAGTTTCTGATTTATTGAATTGTATAACAGTGCAAAATATTGCTCATTTGTTGTGGTCTTTCTTGAACTATTTGGAAAAAAAGATATAAAAATAACTAAAAACTTGTTGAAAAATAACCAAGTGATTCAATTATAAATAAACATTTTTACACATAGAAGTAATCAACTTAAAGTGCCCTCTTTGGGGATTGCAATAGCGATCCATCTGGATTCATGAACTTCATTCTCAACATTTCTTCACAAAAAAAGAAATCTTTAACATCAATATTTATGGAACATGTCCACTACGCTTTAACCAAGCCTCCATTGTTTTCTACATGGATAGTTGATTGACAGTTGGTGCCGTGTGGGACCGCCAGGTAGGGTCAAACCATCATGGCATGGGGGAAACTCTGGCTTTATGGTAATGAATGGAATAGCCTACTTGATTAGTTGTTCAGTTTATGAACTTACATTCATATTTTGTCGAAGTATTATTCAATAAATATATTTATGAAGGATTTTTGAATTGTTGCTATTTTTAGAATATTTAAAAAAAATCTCACGTACCCCTTGGCATACCTTCAAGTACCCCCAGGAGTACGCGTACCCCCATTTGAGAACCACTGCCTTAGGAGACTAGATGTAAACAGAGTAAAGAGAGAGCGAGTGAGGTGGCCATTCCAAATACTTTTAAAATGCTACCCATATTGGATACTGTTTAGGAACATAAACTGCATTTCTTGACTGTACCAGTTGCTGGATGATCAGCATGGAAGGTGATGTCATCTGCAAAGGCGTCCAACCTAGCTTAATCTCAGGGCTTGCTGCCCTTCTTGCCACCTACTTTGTGTTCAACTTGGAATACCAAGAGGAAGGTCCTCGGACATTGGAATTTGTTCAAAGGTAAATCCTCTTGATACTGTTAAAATACTGTTAGGATATTTTATTTTATATTTCTCACCTCTGTTCAGGAATTTGACTTGTCATTTCCCCAATTTTGTGCCTTAAATCAATGACTCTTCTGTTCCTTTGTGGACCTTCTTATTAGGGACTGAAGCACCAGTTTGACTCTAGGATACAGAGAAGGTAGGTAATGTGCAGGTAAAGATATGTTGACTGCGTCAAAGAAGGAAGCACCTGTTTGACCCCAGGATGCAGAAAAAGTAGGTAATTTGCAGGTAAAGATATGTTGACTGGATGATGGCAGGAAGCACCAGCTTGACCCGAGAATGCAGAGCAAGTAGGTAATGTGCGGGTGAAGATATGTTGAATGGGTAAAGGCAGGAAGCACCAGTGTGACCCCACTATGCAGGGAAGGTAGGTAATGTGCGGGTGAAGGTATGTTGAATGGGTGAAAGAAGGAAGCGCAGGTGTGGTCGAGGCCATGCAGACAAGGTAGGTATGTGCAGGTGAAGATATGTTGTATGGTGAAAGAAAGAAGCACCAGTGTGACCCAAGGATGCAGGGAAGGTAGGTAATGTGCAGGTAAAGATATGTTGAATGGGTAAAGGCAAGAAGCACCAGTGTGACCCCAGGATGCAGAGAAGATAGGTAATGAGCAGGTAACGATATGTTAAATGGGTGAAAGCAGGAAACATCAGCGTAAATACACGGTCCCGTAGATGGAGAGAAAACATAAATAGAGAGAGGGATTGGGGAGGCTTTAGCATTGTCTTCCTCTCTGAATTTGTCTTAATGGGTTTTAGAGCATTCACTCATCTACAGCTGTGGTTATGGTATAGGCTCACATATATCCTAAAATTGATATTAATATTTGTGCAGTGCATATTCCTAAATAACAATGTGAGGGGGGTTCTGTATCGACTGCAAGTAATCTTCAATCACAACAGAATATCTATTATGCTTTCTCTCTTTTTTAGGCGATTCATTGGCGTTCACCCTGAGAGGGGAACAAAGGCTAGCCAGGGAAAGGTGGTGTCCAAGAAGACCGGGAAGCTGGTCCAGAAAAAGGCAGCAACTGTAAATCCTCACGTAGCCACCCTTATAAAACATCTCACAGACTTTGAGTGGGGCTTTATGTAGCCGACAACTAAACACTGGACTCGTGTTCAGTGTTTTGTCTCCAGTTAGAAATTAAGTGGACATGTTATAAATGTTAAAATGCTTTACTGAAAATAAGAATAATGCACTAAATGTACATTGAATGTATTTGATGCACTTTAAAATAATTGGTTAATAAAAACATAATCTTGCAAGGCCATTTCTCCAGTCATTTTTATGCCAGCAGATTGCAGGGGTTTTGATTTTGAAAAATTAAAAGTTCAACTCATTAACTTCTAGTGGCATTATACTGTAAAGCTCAGTCTATAGTGCTTACAATTATTTTACTGTAATTAACTGTTAATGGATATTACAGTAGATACACTAAAATAACAGTGTAATGCCGCTAAACAGATGACAGTATTATGCTGTGAAGCGTATATTTGATACAGCACAGTACTGTGATACTTTTTAGAGTAATAAACTGTAGTGATAAATCACAGTATGTGTGCTGTAGAAAAACAGTTTTATACTGGAACCATTAGCTGCCAGTAGGTTACTGTAATTAAACGGTGAAAATTCTTACAGTAAGGGAGAGACCCGCCACCCAGGGGAGAAAACTCATTTCGGCCGCTTGTACCCGTGATCTTGTCCTTCCGGTCATAACCCAAAGCTCATGACCATAGGTGAGGATGGGAAAGTAGATTGACCGGTAAATTGAGAGCTTTTCCTTCTGGCGCAGCTCCTTCTTACCAATCAATATGACAGTATAACTGTCATACTAAATCCATCCATTTTCTTCCGCTTATCCGAGGTCGGGTTGCGGGGGCAGCAGCCTAAGCAGAGAGCCCAGACTTCCCTCTCCCCAGCCACTTCGTCCAGCTCTTCTCGGGGGATCCCGAGGCGTTCCCAGGCCATAGTCTTTCCAATGTATCCTAGGTCTTCCCCATGGCCTCCTGCCGTTCGGACCTAGGGAGGCGTTCGGGTGGCATCCTGAGCAGATGCCCGAACCACCTCATCTGGCTCCTCTCAATGTGGAGGAGCAGCGGCTTTACACTGAGGTCCTCCCAGATGACAGAGCTTCTCACCCTATCTCTAAGGGAGAGACCCACCACCCGGCGGAGGAAACTCATTTCGGCCGCTTGTACCCGTGACCTTGTCCTTTCGGTCATAACCCAAAGCTCATGACCATAGGTGAGGATGGGAACGTTGATCGACCGGTAAATTGAAAGCTTTTCCTTCTGGCTCAGCTCCTTCTTCACCACAACGGATCGATATAGCGTCCTCATTACTGAAGACGCCGCACCGATCCGCCTGTAGATCTCACAATCCACTCTATCCTCACTCGTGAACAAGACTCCTAGGTACTTGAACTCCTTCACTTGGGGCAAGATCTCTTTCCCAACCTCGAGATGGCACTCCACCCTTTCCCGGGCGAGAACCATGGACTCGGACTTGGAGGTGCTGATTCTCATCCCAGTCGCTTCACTGCGAACCGATCCAATGAAAGCTGAAGATCTTGGCCAGTTGAAGCCATCAGGACCACATCATCTGCAAAAAGCAGAGACCTAATCCTGCAGCCACCAAACCAGGCGCAGTCATGGCGTTGAGGGGATCCTCAAAGCCATGACTGTGCCTAGATATTCTGTCCATTAAAGTTATGAACAGAATCGGTGACAAAGGGCAGCCTTGGCGGAGTCCAACCCTCACTGGAAAGGGGTCCGACTTACTGCCGGCAATGCGGACCAAGCTCTGACACTGATCATACAGGGAGACACCCGCCACAATCAGACATGCCGATACTGCATACTCTCTGAGCACTCCCCACAGGATTTACCGGGGGCCAAGGTCGAATGTCTTCTCCAAGTCCACAAAACTTATGTAGACTGGTTGGGCAAACTCCCATGCACACTCAAGGACCCTGCCGAGAGTATAGAGCTGGTGTACCGTTCCACGACCAGGACGAAAACCACACTGTTCGTCCTGGATCCGAGGTTCCTCCTCTCCATTACACATGAATAGACCTTACCGGGAAGGCTGAGGAGTGTGATCTACGATAGTTGGAACACACCCTCCGGTTCCCCTTCTTAAAGAGAGGAACCACCACCCCGGTCTGCCAATCCAGAGGTACCGCCCCCGATGTAGACGCAATGTTGCAGAGTCTTGTCAACCAAGACTGCCCCACAGCATCCAGAGCCTTAAGGAACTCCGGACGGAGCTCATACCCCCGGGGCCTTGCCACCGAGGAGCTTTTTAACTACCTTGGCAACCTCAGCCCCAGAAATAGGAGAGCCCACCACAGACTTCCCAGGCACTGTTTCCTCATAGGAAGACGTGTTGGTGGGACTGAGGAGGTCTCGCTTGGCCTGTCGGTATGCCCACTGCCTCTGGAGTCCCATGAGCCAAAAGGACCCGGTGGCTCTTTCTTCAGCTTGACAGCATCCCTCACTGCTGGTGGATTACCGCCACGACAGGCACCAAACACCTTGCGGCCACAGCTTCAATCAGCTGGCTCAACAAGAGAGGAACGGAACATGGTCCACTCAGACTCAATGTCCAGCACCTCCCTCGTGACATGTTCAAAGTTCTTCCGGACATGTTCAAAGTTCTTCAGGAGACTCTGCTAGGTGTTCCCAGCAGACCCTTACAATGCGTTTGGGCCTGCCAGGTCTGACCGGCATCCTCCCCTACCATCGGAGCCAGCTCACCACCAGGTGGTGGTTGGTAGAAAGCTCTGCCCCTCTCTTCACCGAGTGTCCAAAACATGAGGCCGCAAATCCCATGACACAACTACAAAGTCAATCATGCGGCCGAGGGTGTCCTTGTGCCAAGTGCACATATGGACACCCTTATGTTTGAACATTGTGTTTGTTATGGACAATCCATGACAAGCACAAAAGTCCAATAACAAAGCACCACTTGGGTTCAGATCCGGGTGGCCATTTTTCCCAATCACGACTCTCCAGGTTTCACTGTCGTTGCCAACATAGCGTTGAAGTCCACCAGCAGAACAAGGGAATCACCCGAGGGAGCACTCTCCAGTACTCCCTCAAGGGAATCCAAAAAGAGTTGGTACTCTGAGCTGCTGTTTGGTGTGTAAACACAAACAACAGTCAGGACCCGTCACCCAACCCGAAGGCTGAAGGAAGCTACCATCTCGTCTATTGGGTTGTTGCAACGCCAGTGGGGAATCTCTTCCACTGTGGCGTTGCAAGTAATGAAAGTTCAGCTCAGTCCAGCCCCTCTGAGAGAACAGGTTCCAGAGCCCTTGCTGTGAGTCCAACTATATCTAGCCGGGAACGTCTCCACCTCAAGCACCAGCTCAGGCTCCTTCCCTCCCAGCGAGGTGACGTTCCATGTCCCAAGAGCGAGCTTATGTAGCCGATAATCGGACCACCAAGTGCCCTGCCTTCGGCTGCCGCCCAGCTCACACTGCACCCTCTATGACCCAGCCCATGAGTGGTGAGCCCTGGAGGGGGGATCCACGTTGCCTCTTCGAGCTGAGCACGGCTGGGCCCCATGGGGACAGGCCCGTCAATCGCCATCGTGCCACACCTCTGGGCCTGGCTCCACAGGGGAGCCACGGTGACCTGCGTCCGGGCGAGAAAAAATCTAGGTCCTCAATTGTACTTTTAATAAAGGTCTTTGAGCTGCTCTTTGTCTGATCCCTCACCTAGGACCTGTTTGTCTTGGGAGACCATAGAAGCCCCCGGACAACATAGTTCCTGGATCAGTGGGACACGCAAACCACAAAGGTGGCGGCTCAGAAAGCAGGTTATATAAATATAACTCCAAAACCAAACATACAATATGTCTAAACATGCCTGTAATATTGTATCAATGTGAGTTTTCCTAGAATCGGTTGTTTTTGTAAGGTTTGCAAATACAAAAATTAGGTTTTACTCTCAATGACAAAATCACACTCAATATGACAGTTATTTAAACATAACTCATAAACCACACAAAAAAATGGCTAATAATGCCTGAAATAATGAATCATTGGGAGTTTTACTGAGTTTTACATTTTGCAAACACAAAAAGTAGTTTTTTACTTGACTGTAATGTTCTTAGAAACCTGAGATAATGGGAAAAAAGCAATACAAATGTATTTAAACCTAACTCCTAAACAACACATGCAAAATGGCTAATAATGCCTAGGGAGACATGTAACGTTGTTAGTTTAAAACAATGATCTTTTGTAAAGATATCAAAGACACAAGCTAGTTTTTTTTTATTCAATATGACAGTATAACAGTCATACTAAATATGAAAGTTATATAAACATAACTCCAAAACCAAACATGTGTCATGTCTAAAAATGCCTGTAATAATGTATTTATGTGAGTTTGTAAGGTTTGCAAAAACAAAAAGTAGTTTTTTACTCAATATGAAAGTAATGTTCTTAGAATCCTGAGATAATGCGAAAAAAGCAATACAAATGTATTCAAACACAAATTTTAAACCAAACATGTAAAATGTCTAAAAATGCCTGTAATATTGAATCTCTATAAGTTTTACTAGAATCAATTGTTTTTGTAAGGTTTGCAAATAGAAAAATTAGGTTTTACACATAATGACATTAAAACTGTAACACTCAATATGACAATTATTTATTTATAACTCCTAACCACACATGAAACATGTCTAATAATGCGTGAAAAAAATTATCTTTGTGAGTGTTACTAGAAACATTTTCTTTTGTAAGGTTTGCAAAGACAGGTTAGTTTTTTTTACTCAATATGACAGTATAACTGCCACACTCAATATGACAGTTATTTAAACATAACTCTTAAACTACACATGAAAAATGACTAACAATGCCTGAAATAATGCATTCTTGTAAGTTTTACTCGAAACATATGCTTTTTTAAGGCTTGCAAACACAAAAAATATGTTTTTACTCAATATGACAGTAATGTTCTAAAATTCTGAGAAAAAAACGAACAAATCAAAAAAAATGATTCCAACATAATTCCTAAACCACATATGCAAAATGTCTAAAAATGTCTGTAATATTGAATCCATGTGAGTTTTACTAGATTTAAATGATTTTGTAAGGTTTGCAAATACATAAATTAGGTTTTACTTACTATGTCATAACTGACAGTATATGACAGTTATTTAACCATAACTCAAACCACACATGAAAAATGGCTAATAATGCCTGAAATAATGCATCCTTGGCCGTTTTACTCGAAACACATGCTTTTTTAAATCTTGCAAACACAAAAAGTAGTTTTTTTACTCAATATGACTGTAATGTTCTTAAAATCCTGAGATAATGCGAAAAAAGCAATAAAAATGTATTTAAACATTACTCCTAAACAACATATGCAAAATGGCTAATAATGCCTGGAAACATGTATATTTGTTAGTTTTACTGGAAAAATTATCTTTTGTAAAGTTTGCAAAGACACAAGCCAGTTTTTTTTTATTCAATATGATAGTATAACAGTCATATTAAATATGAAAGTTATATTAACATAACTCCAAAACCAAACATGTGTCATGTCTAAAAATGCCTGTAATAATGTATTAATGTGAGTTTGTAAGGTTTGCAAAAACAAAAGTAGTTTTTTACTCAATATGAATGTAATGATCTTAGAATCCTGAGATAATGCGAAAAAAGCAATAAAAATGTATTTAAACTTAACTCCTAAACAACCCAGGCAAAATGGGTAATAATGCCTGGAGACATGTATCTTTGTTAGTTTTACTAGAAAATGTATCTTTTGTAAAGTTTGCAAAGACACAAGCTAGTTGTTTTTATTCAATAAGACAGTATAACAGTCATACTAAATATGAAAGTTATATAAACATAACTCCAGAACCAAACGTGTGTCATGTCTAAAATTGCCCATAATAATGTATTTATGTGAATTTGTAAGGTTTGCAAAAACAAAAAGTAGTTTTTTCCTCAATATGAAAGTAAGGATTTTAGAATCCTGAGATAATGTGAAAAAAGCAATAAAAATGTATTTAAACATAATTCCTAAACAACCCATGCAAAATGGCTAATAATGCCTGGAGACATGTATCTTTGTTAGTTTTACTAGAAAAAATGATCTTTTGTAAAGATATCAAAGACACAAGCTAGTTTTTTTTTATTCAATATGACAGTATAACAGTCCTACTAAATATGAAAGTTATCAAAACATAACTCCAAAACCAAACATGTGTTATGTCTAAAAATGCCTGTAATAATGTATTTATGTGAGTTTGTAAGGTTTGCAAAAACAAAAAGTAGTTTTTTACTCAATATGAAAGTAATGATCTAAGAATCCTGAGATAATGCGAAAAAAGCAATAAAAATGTATTTCAACATAATTCCTAAACAACCCATGCAAAATGGGTAATAATGCCTGGAGACATGTATCTTTGTTAGTTTTACTAGAAAAATGATCTTTTGTAAAGTTTGCAAAGACACAAGCTAGTTTTTTTTAATTCAATATGACAGTATAACAGTCATATTAAATATAAAAGTTATATAAACATAACTCCAAAACCAAACATGTGTCATGTTTAAAAATGTCTGTAATAATGTATTTATGTGAGTTTGTAAGGTTTGCAAAAACAAAAAGTAGTGTTTTACTCAATATGAAAGTAATGATCTTAGAATCCTGAGATAATGCGAAAGAAGCAATACAAATGTATTCAAACACAACTTTTAAACCAAAAATGCCTGTAATATTGAATCTATGTAAGTTTTACTAGAATCAATTGTTTTTGTAAGGTTTGCAAATACAAAAATTAAGTTTTACACATAATGACATTATAACTTTAACACTCAATATGAAAGTTATTTAATTATAACTCCTAAATACACATGAAACATGTCTAATAGCGTGAAAAAAAATTATCTTTGTGAGTGTTGTTTAGAAACATTTTCTTTTGTAAGGTTTGCAAAGACACAAGTTAGTTTTTTTTTAACTAAATATGACAGTATAACGCCACACTCAATATGACAGTTATTTAAACATAACTCCTAAACCACACCTGAACAATGGCTAATAATGCCTGAAATAATGCATCTTTGGGAGTTTTACTGGAAACATATGCTTTTTTTAAGGCTTGCAAACACAAAAATTATTTTTTTACTCAATATGACAGTAATGTTCTAAAAATCCTGAGATAATGTGAAAAAAGCAATACAAATGTATTACAACATAATTCCTAAACCAAACATGCAAAATGTCTGAAAATGCCTGTAATATTGAATCCATGTGAGTTTTATTTGAATCAGTTGTATGGTTTGCTAATACAAAAATTGGGTTTTATGACAAACACAAGTTAGTTATTTTACTCAATATAACAGTTTAGCTGTCATACTATATATGAAAGTTATATAAACATAACTCCAAAACCAAACATGCATTATGTCCAAAACTGCCTGTAATATTGTATATATGTGAGTTTTACTAGAATCAGGGTTGCAAATACAAAAATTGGGTTTTATGACAGTATACTGTCACACTCAATATGACACTTATTTAAACATAACTCAAACAACACATGCAAAATGGCTAATAATGCCTGGAGCATGTATCTTAGTTAGTTTTACTAGAAAAATTGTATTTTGTAAGGTTTGCAAAGACACAAGTTAGTTGTTTTTTTTATTCAATATGACAGTATAACTGTCATACTAAATATGAAAGTTATATAAACATTACTCTAAAACCAAACATGCATTATGTCTAAAAATGTCTGTAATATTGTATCTGTGTGAGTTTTACTAGATTTAGTTGTTTTTGTAAGGTTTGCAAATACAAAATAAGGGTTTTACTCACTATGACAGTTTACTGTCACACTCAATCTGACAGTTATTTATTTAAACATAACTCCTAAACCACACATGCAAAATGGCTAATAATGCCTGGAGATATGTATCTTTGTGAGTTTTACTAGAAACATTATATTGTGTAAGGTTTAGTTAGTTTTTGTACTCAATCTGACAGTATAACTGTCATTCTAAATCGATCCATTTTCTTCCGCTTATCCGAGGTCGGGTTGCGGGAGCAGCAGCCTGAGCAGAAAATCCCAGATTTCCCTCTCCCCAGCCACTTCGTCCAGCTCTTCTCGGGGTATTCCGAGGTGTTCCCAGGCCAGCCGGGGACATAGCCTTTCCAATGTGTCCTAGGTCTTCCCCGTGGCCTCCTGCCACACCTCCCTAGAGGCGTTCGGGTGGCATCCTGAGCAGATGCCCGAACCACCTCATGCCTCCTCTCAATGTGGAGGAGCAGCGGCTTTACTTTGAGTTCCTCCCGGATGACAGAGCTTCTCACCCTGTCTCTAAGGGAGAGACCCACCACCCGGCAGAGGAAACGCATTTCGGCCGCTTGTCCTTTCGGTCATAACCCAAAGCTGGGAACGTAGATCGACGGTAAATTGAGAGCTTTTCCTTCTGGCTCAGCTCCTTCTTCACCACAACGGATCGATATAGCGTCCTCAATACTGAAGACGCCGCACCAATCCGCCTGTGGATCTCTCGATCCACTCTATCCTCACTCGTGAACAAGACTCCTAGGTACTTGAACTCCTCCACTTGGGGCAAGATCTCCTCCCCAACCTGGAGATGGCACTCGACCCTTTCCTGCGTGGACTTGGACTTGGAGGTGCTGATTCTCATCCCAGTCGCTTCACACTCAAGGACCCTGCCGAGAGTATAGACCTGGTCTACCGTTCCACGACCAGGACGAAAACCACACTGTTCGTCCTGGATCCGAGTTTCCTCCTCTCCAGTACACATGAATAGACCTTACCGGGAAGGCTGAGGAGTGTGTTTCACGATAGTTGGAACACACCCTCCGGTTCCCCTTCTTAAAGAGAGGAACCACCACCCCGGTCTGCCAATCCAGAGGTACCGCCCCCAATGTTCACGCGATGTTGCAGAGTCTTGTCAGCCAAGACAGCCCCACAGTATCCAGAGCCTTAAGGAACTCATCCACCACCGGGGCCTTGCCACAGAGGAGCTTTTTAACTACCTAGGCAACCTAAGCCCCAGAAATAGGAGAGTCCACCACAGATTCCCCAGGCACTGCTTGGCCTGTCGGTATGCCCGCTGCCTCTGGAGTCCCATGAGCCAAAAGGACCCGATAGGCTCTTTCTTCAGCTTGACGGCATCCCTCACTGCTGGTGGCCACCAGCGAATTCTAGGATTACCGCCACGACAGGCACCAAACACCTTGCGGCCACAGCTCCAATCAGCAGACTCGACAAGAGAGGCACGGAACATGGTCCACTCAGACTCAATGTCCAGCACCTCCCTCGTGACATGTTCAAAGTTCTTCCTTATGTTTGAACATTGTGTTTGTTATGGACAATCCGTGACGAGCACAAAAGTCCAATAACAAAGCACCACTTGGGTTCAGATCCGGGTGGCCATTTTTCCCAATCACAACTCTCCAGGTTTCACTGTCCTTGCCAACATGAGCATTGAAGTCCCCCAACAGAACAAGGGAATCACCCGAGGGAGCACTCTCCAGTACTCCCTCAAGGGAATCCAAAAAGAGTGGGTACTCTGAGCTGCTGTTTGGTGCGTAAACACAAACAACAGTCAGGACCCGTCACCCAACCCGAAGGCGGAGGGAAGCTACCATCTCGTCTACTGGGTTAAAGTCCAACGTGCAGGCTTTGAGCAACAACAATTGCCACCCCAGCCTCTCATTGCTTGCAACGCCAGAGTGGAAGAGAGTCCAGCCCCTCTTGAGAGAACAGGTTCCAGAGCCCTTGCTGTGCGTCGAAGTGAGTCCAACTATATCTAGCCGGAACTTCTTCACCTGGCGCACCAGCTCAGGCTCTTTCCCTCCCAGCGAGGTGACGTTCCACGTCCCAAGAGCGAGCTTATGTAGCCGATAATCGGACCGCCAAGTGCCCTGCCTTCGGCTGCCGCCCAGTTCACACTGCATCCGACCTCTATGACCTCAATGGGCCCAAGAGTGGTGAGCCCATTGGAGGGTTGACCCACGTTGCCTCTTCGAGCTGAGCCCGGCAGGGCCCCATGGAGACAGGCCCGGCCACCAGTCGCTCGCCATCGTGCCCCACCTCTGCGCCTGGCTCCACAGGGGAGCCACGGTGACCTGCGCCTGGGCGAGAAAAAATATAGGTCCTCGATTTGTACTTTTCATAAAGGTCTTTGAGCTGCTCTTTGTCTGATCCCTCACCTAGGACCTTTTCTCAGGGGATCCCGAGGCGTTCCCAGGCCAGCCGGGAGACATAGTGTTCCCAATGTGTCCTGGGTCTTCCCGTGGCCTCCAGGATGACAGAGCTTCACCTTTACCAGGGGTGTCAAACTCAAACACAGAGTGGGCCAAAGTTTAAAACTGAACAAAGGCCAAGGTTGAACAAATTAACCTTTCACTAGGGACCCAAACAAGTTTTGCATTGAATATTGAACAAGCAAGGCTTATATAACTTTATAGTGACATGCAAAATGGAGTTTCAAATAATAATAATAATAATTAAAAAATATCAATTGCATATCAAATACAATTTAAATAAAAATTGAATGCCTCTTTTCTATTTGCAGCCTTCTGAGGTAAATATCAACATTAACTTTTTCCACAGGCTAATACATTTGAAAATAAAATAAAAATGAATAAAACAACCATTCAGGACATTAAACTGCTCAGTTTGCAACACACTGATCTAATTTGATGTGCCCAAGCCAGATACCTGGCATCTTTTTTTAGATGCTAGTTCTTTAACGTCGGGGCTCAGGCTTTGAGCTGAGGCAACTTTCATTATCGAACGAAGGTGTTCAACAGTCATATCTCGTACACCCAATTCTAACATCATTCACACCCAGTCACAAGAAATGTGCAGCTTCAGCACGCATACACAAATGAATGCAACGCATACTTCATCAACAGCGATACAGGTTACACTGAGAGTGCCAGTATAAAAAACTTTAACACTGTTAGAAATATACGCCACACTGTGAACCCACACCAAACAAAAATAAAAAACACTTTTCAGGAGAACATCCGCACCGTAACATAACATAAACACAAAAGAACAAATGCCCAGAATCTTTTGCAGCACTAACTCTTTCGGGACGCTACAAAATACACCCCCGCTACCACCAACCCCCCCCCCCCCCCCCCCCCCCCCCACACACACACCTTGTAGCGTCCCGGAAGATTTAGTGCTACAAAGGGTTCCGGGTATTTGTTCTGTTGTGTTTATGTTGTGTTACGGTGCGGATGTTCTCCCGAAATGTGTTTGTCATTCTTGTTTGGTGTGGATTCACATTGTGGCGTAAATTTCTAAAAGTGTTAAAGTTTTTTATTTGGCTACCGTCAGTGTAACCTGTATCGCTGTTGATGAAGTATGCGTTGCATTCAATTGTGTGTGGGTGCAGAAGCTGCACTGACATGAAACTGGGCCGGCACTCGTTTGACTAGCTGAAAAAAAGAAAAAAAAAATCGGGAGGAGTGCTGGATTCACTCCTGGGAGGGTTGGCAAGTATTAGAAGTTGCGGTGAATGCAGTGTTACAGCGGCACTGCCGCAATGTATAATCGACGGTCCAGCTTTAGAGTTAATTTGATATTGCCTCAAGGGCCAAGTCAAATTACACGTTGGGCCAAATTTGGCCCACGGGCCAGAGTTCGACACCCATGACCTTCACTGTAAAAAATTACTGTAAAAATAAAAAATAAAATTACAGTTATATACTCCATCCATCCATCCATTTTATACCGCTTATTCCCTTCGGGGTCGCGGGGGGCGCTGGAGCCTATCTCAGCTACAATCAGGCGGAAGGCGGGGTACACCCTGGACAAGTCGCCACCTCATCGCAGGGCCAACACAGATAGACAGACAACATTCACACTCACATTCACACACTAGGGCCAATTTAGTGTTGCCAATCAACCTATCATGTTCTTCTTAAATGCAGTTAAGTACTGTAAATTTTGTTGCATTTTTCAAAAAATATCGACCAGCAGTAAGTTACTGTAAAACCTACAGTGTAATTCAGTATTTTTCAGACTTGTTTCTTGGGTCCGCCCACAATTCGTCCAACCGAGCTTCATTTCACCTGGCCGACCCTGCTAAATCCATCCTACTGCATCGTGTGTTTTTGATAACAAGGTAAGAGTCACTTGTACCTTGATGTGTCATTTTCTGTTTGAATTACTTTATATATATATTTATAAAGTCCGAAATGACATAGCGTCACAGTCAGCATCACAGACACTATCGTTGACCACGCGCATGTACCGCCGCATGCTAGCTAGCTAAGTTTTCTTCTTTTTTGTCATAGTCATCATAAAAGATGATAACTTGCAACATATGTGCTACGACTTGCAGCAATGTATTTGCGTATGTTAGACACATGCGAAGTCATAGTTGTATGCCTAATGCATCGTTTTAGTGTGCTTTCCCTAAATGCACAAGAGTTTTTTCCAACTTCTCAGCCTTCAAAACTCACAGCCGTCGTCATAAATATGGCAAGAGTAGGACTGATATGTATAGCGCAGAAGGTTTACCTTGTAATATTGTCTCATGTAGCGCGAAGTGCGATGATATACGGGCCTTTCTCCTGCATTTGAAAAGTCATATTACCGAAGGTAGGACAGTTACGTGCCCCTTCAGTCAATGTGAAAAAAGATTTACAGTTAAGTCTACTTTCACATCGCACGTGTCAAGGAAGCACTACGGCTACACTGAACGAAGTTTGACTTGCTCAACAGCAAATCCAAGCAGCTCTTGTGTTATTAACACTGATGATGACTATTGTGATATGTAACTTGAGAATTCAGGATATTCCTGTTATGAAGACATAGAGGTCTACTTGCATTAAAAAAATGTTCACAGCACTGAAAAAAGGTTGAGAACCACTGCCTTAGGACAGTGGTTCTCAACCTTTTTTCAGTTATGTACCCCTGTGAACATTTTTTAAATTCAAGTACCCCCTAATCAGAGCAAAGCATTTTTGGTTGAAAAAAAGAGATAAAGAAGTAAAATACAGCACTATGTCATCAGTTTCTGATTTATTAAATTGTATAACAGTGCAAAATATTGCTCACTTGTTGTGGTCTTTCTTGAACTATTTGGAAAAAAAGATATAAAAATAACTAAAAACTTGTTGAAAAATAAACAATTGATTCAATTATATTTAAAGATTTTTACACATAGAAGTAATCAACTTAAAGTGCCCTCTTTGGGGATTGCAATAGAGATCCATCTGGATTCATGAACTTCATTCTCAACATTTCTTCACAAAAAAAGAAATCTTTAACATCAATATTTATGGAACATGTCCACTACGCTTTAACCAAGCCTCCATTGTTTTCTACATGGATAGTAGATTGACAGTTGGTGCCGTGTGGCACCGCCAGGTAGGGTCAAACCATCATGGCATGGGGGAAACTCTGGCTTTATGGTAATGAATGGAATAGCCTACTTGATTAGTTGTTCAGTTTATGAACTTACATTCATATTTTGTCGAAGTATTATTCAATAAATATATTTATAAAGGATTTTTGAATTGTTGCTATTTTTAGAATATTTAAAAAAAATCTCACGTACCCCTTGGCATACCTTCAAGTACCCCCAGGAGTACGCGTACCCCCATTTGAGAACCACTGCCTTAGGAGACTAGATGTAAACAGAGTAAAGAGAGAGCGAGTGAGGTGGCCATTCCAAATACTTTTAAAATGCTACCCATATTGGATACTGTTTAGGAACATAAACTGCATTTCTTGACTGTACCAGTTGCTGGTGACAAAGTCACAATAAAACGTTGGATGATCAGCATGGAAGGTGATGTCATCTGCAAAGGCGACCAATTTAGCTTAATCTCAGGGCTTGCTGCCCTTCTTGCCACCTACTATGTGTTCAACTTGGAATACCAAGAGGAAGGTCCTCGGACATTGGAATTTGTTCAAAGGTAAATCCTCTTGATACTGTTAAAATACTGTTAGGATATTTTATTTTATATTTCTCACCTCTGTTCAGGAATTTGACTTGTCATTTCCCCAATTTTGTGCCTTAAATCAATGACTCTTCCGTTCCTTTCTTATTAGGGACCGAAGCACCAGTTTGACTCTAGGATACAGAGAAGGTAGGTAATGTGCAGGTAAAGATATGTTGACTGGGTCAAAGAAGGAAGCACCTGTTTGACCCCAGGATGCAGAAAAAGTAGGTAATTTGCAGGTAAAGATATGTTGACTGGATGATGGCAGGAAGCACCAGCTTGACCCGAGAATGCAGAGCAAGTAGGTAATGTGCGGGTGAAGATATGTTGAATGGGTAAAGGCAGGAAGCACCACTCTGACCCCACCATGCAGGGAAGGTAGGCTATGTTGAATGGGTGAAAGAAGGAAGCGCAGGTGTGGTCGAGGCCATGCAGACAAGGTAGGTATGTGCAGGTGAAGATATGTTGTATGGTGAAAGAAAGAAGCACCAGTGTGACCCAAGGATGCAGGGAAGGTAGGTAATGTGCAGGTAAAGATATGTTGAATGGGTGAAGGCAGGAAACACCAGCTAGACGCCAGGATACAGAGAAGGTAGGTAATGTGCAGGTAAAGATATGTTGAATGAGTAAAGGCAGGAAACACCAGCTTGACTCCAGGATACAGAGAAGGTAGGTAATGTGCAGGTAAAGATATGTTGAATGGGTAAAGGTAGAAAGCACCAGCGTGACCACACTATGCAGAGAAGGTAGGTAATGTGCAGGTAAAGATATGTTGAATGGGTAAAGGCAAGAAGCACCAGTGTGACCCCAGGATGCAGAGAAGATAGGTAATGAGCAGGTAACGATATGTTAAATGGGTGAAAGCAGGAAACATCAGCGTAAATACACGGTCCCGTAGATGGAGAGAAAACATAAATAGAGAGAGGGATTGGGGAGGCTTTAGCATTGTCTTCCTCTCTGAATTTGTCTTAATGGGTTTTAGAGCATTCACTCATCTACAGCTGTGGTTATGGTATAGGCTCACATATATCCTAAAATTGATATTAATATTTGTGCAGTGCATATTCCTAAATAACAATGTGAGGGGGGTTCTGTATCGACTGCAAGTAATCTTCAATCACAACAGAATATCTAATATGCTTTCTCTCTTTTTTAGGCGATTCATTGGCGTTAACCCTGAGAGGGGAACAAAGGCTAGCCAGGGAAAGGTGGTGTCCAAGAAGACCGGGAAGCTGGTCCAGAAAAAGGCAGCAACTGTAAATCCTCACGTAGCCACCCTTATAAAACATCTCACAGACTTTGAGTGGGGCGTTATGTAGCCGACAACTAAACACTGGACTCTTGTTCAGTGTTTTGTCTCCAGTTAGAAATTAAGTGGACATGTTATAAATGTTAAAATGCTTTACTGAAAATAAGAAGAATGCACTAAATGTACATTGAATGTATTTGATGCACTTTAAAATAATTGGTTAATAAAAACATAATCTTGCAAGGCCATTTCTCCAGTCATTTTTATGCCAGCAGATTGCAGGGGTTTTGATTTTGAAAAATTAAAAGTTCAACTCATTAACTTCTAGTGGCATTATACTGTAAAGCTCAGTCTAAAGTGCTTACAATTATTTTACTGTAATTAACTGTTAATGGATATTACAGTAGATACACTAAAATAACAGTGTAATGCCGCTAAACAGATGACAGTATTATGCTGTGAAGCGTATATTTGATACAGCACAGTACTGTGATACTTTTTAAAGTAATAAACTGTAGTGATAAATCACAGTATGTGTGCTGTAGAAAAACAGTTTTATACTGGAACCATTAGCTGCCAGTAGGTTACTGTAATTAAACGGTGAAAATTCTTACAGTAAGGGAGAGACCCGCCACCCAGCGGAGAAAACTCATTTCGGCCACTTGTACCCGTGATCTTGTCCTTTCGGTCATAACCCAAAGCTCATGACCATAGGTGAGGATGGGAACGTAGATTGACCGGTAAATTGAGAGCTTTTCCTTCTGGCGCAGCTCCTTCTTACCACAACGAATCGATATAGCGTCCTCATTACTGAAGACGTCGCACCGATCAGCCTGTGCATCTCACGATCCACTCTTCCCTCACTCATGAACCAGGTACTTGAACTCATCCACTTGGGGCAAGATCTCCTGCCCAACCTCGAGATGGCACTCCACCCTTTCCCGGGCGAGAACCTTGGACTTGGAGGTGCTGATTCTCATCCCAGTCGCTTCACACTCGGCTGCGAACCAATCCAATGAGAGCTGAAGATCCTGGCCAGTTAAAGCCATAAGGACCACATCATCTGCAAAAAGGAGAGACCTAATCCTGCAGCCACCAAACCGGATCCCCTCAACGCCATGACTGCGCCTAGAAATTCTGTCCTTAAAATGTATGAACACATTTGGTGACAAAGGGCAGCCAACACGAGGGTTGGACTCCGGTCCAACCCTCACTGGAAAGGGATCCGACTTACTGCTGGCAATGCGGACCAAGCTCTGACACTGATCATACAGGGAGCGACCCGCCACAATCAGACATGCCGATACCCCATACTCTCTGAGCACTCCCCACAGGACTTCCCGGGGTGGCCACGGTCGAATGTCTTCTCCAAGTCCACAAAGCACATGTAGACTGGTTGGACAAACTCCCATGCACACTCAAGGACCCTGCCGAGAGTATAGAGCTGGTCTACCGTTCCACGACCAGGACGAAAACCACACTGTTCGTCCTGGATCCGAGGTTCCTCCTCTCCAGTACACATGAATAGACCTTACCGGGAAGGCTGAGGAGTGTGATCTACGATAGTTGGAACACACCCTCCGGTTCCCCTTCTTAAAGAGAGGAACCACCACCCCGGTCTGCCAATCCAGAGGTACCGCCCCTGATGTCCACGCGATGTTGCAGAGTCTTGTCAACTAAAACATCCCCACAGAATCCAGAGCCTTAAGGAGCTCATCCACCCCCGGGGCCTTGCCACCGAGGAGCTTTTTAACTACCTTGGCAACCTCAGCCCCAGAAATAGGAGAGCCCACCACAGATTCCCCAGGCACTGCTTGGCCTGTCGGTATGCCCGCTGCCTCTGGAGTCCCATGAGCCAAAAGGACCAGATAAGCTCTTTCTTCAGCTTGACGGCATCCCACCAGCGGGTTCTAGGATTACCGCCACGACAGGCACCAAACACCTTGCGGCCACAGCTCCAATCAGCTGGCTTGACAAGAGAGGCACGGAACATGATCCATTCAGACTCAATGTCCAGCACCTCCTTTGTGACATGTTCAAAGTTCCTCCGGAGGTAGAAAAAGAAACTCTCTCTGACAGGAGACTCTGCTAGGCATTCCCAAAAGACTCTCACAATGCGTTTGGGCCTGCCAGGTCTGTCCGGGATCCTACCCCACCATCGGAGCCAGCTCACCAGGTGGTGATCGGTAGAAAGCTCGCCCCTCTCTTCACCCGAGTGTCCAAAACATGAGGCCGCAAATCCCATGACACAACTACAAAGTCAATAATGGAACTGTGGCCGAGGGTGTCCTGGTGTCAAGTGCACATATGGACACCCTTATGTTTGAACATTGTGTTTGTTATGGACAATCCGTGACGAGCACAAAAGTCCAATAACAAAGCACCACTTGGGTTCAGATCCGGGTGGCCATTTTTCCCAATCACGACTCTCCAGGTTTCAAAGTCGTTGCCAACATGAGCGTTGAAGACCCCCAGCAGAACAAAGAAATCACCCGAGGGAGCACTCTCAAGGGAATCCAAAAAGAGTGGGTACTCTGAGCTGCTGTTTGGTGCGTAAACACCAACAACAGTCAGGACCCGTCACCCAAACCGAAAGCGGAGGGAAGCTACCATCTCGTCTTCTGGGTTAAGTCCAACGTGCAGGCTTTGAGCTGGGGGGCAACAAGAATTGCCAACCCAGCCTCTCATTACTTGCAACGCCAGAGTGGAAGAGAGTCCAACCCCTCTTGAGAGAACAGGTTCCAGAGCCCTTGCTGTGCGTCGAAGTGAGTCCAGCTTTATCTAGCCGGGAACTTCTCCACCTCGCGAGGTGACGTTCCACGTCCCAAGAGCGAGCTTATGTAGCCGATAATCGGACCGCCAAGTGCCCTGCCTTCGGCTTCCGCCCAGCTAACACTGCACCCGACCTCTATGACCCAGCCCATGAGTGGTGAGCCTATTGCAGGGGGGACCCACGTTGCCTCTTCGAGCTGGGCCCCATGGGCACCAGTCGCTCGCCATCGTGCCCCACCTCTGGGCCTGGCTCCACAGGGGAGCCACGGTGACCCGCGCCCGGGCGAGAAAATATCTAGGTCCTCGATTTGTACTTTTCATAAAGGTCTTTGAGCTGCTCTTTGTCTGATTCCTCACCTAGGACCTGTTTGTCTTGGGGGACCCTACCAGGGGGCATAGAAGCCCCCGGACAACATAGCTCCTAGGATCAGTGGGACACGCAAACCACAAAGGTGGCGGCTCAGAAAGCAGGTTATATAAACATAACTCCAAAACCAAACATGCAAGATGTCTAAACATGCCTGTAATATTGTATCAATGTGAGTTTTACTAGAATCGGTTGTTTTTTTAAGGCTTGCAAACACAAATTTTTTTTTTTACTCAATATGACAGTAAGTTCTTAAAATGCTGAGATAATGTGAAAAAAGCAATACAAATGTATTCCAACATGATTCCTAAACCAAACATGCAAAATGTCTAAAAATGCCTGTAATATTGAATCCATGTGAGTTTTACTAGAATCATTTGTTTTTGTAAGGTTTGCAAATACAAAAATTGAGTTTTATGACGGACACAAGTTAGTTTTTTTACTCATTATAACAGTATGGATGTCATACTATATATTAAAGTTATATAAACATAACTCCAAAACCAAACGTGCATTATGTCCAAAATTGCCTGTAATATTGTATAGATGTGAGTTTTACTAGAATCAGGTTTGCAAATACAAAAATTGGGTTTTATGACAGTATACTGTCACACTCAATATGACAGTATAACTGTCATACTAAATCCATCCATTTTCTTCCGCTTATCCGAGGTCGGGTTGCGGTGGCAGCAGCCTAAGCAGAGAGCCCAGACTTCCCTCTCCCCAGCCACTTCGTCCAGCTCTTCTCGGGGGATCCCCAGGCGTTCCCAGGCCATAGTCTTTCCAATGTATCCTAGGTCTTCCCCATGGCCTCCTGCCGTTCGGACCTAGGGAGGCGTTCGGGTGGCATCCTGAGCAGATGCCCGAACCACCTCATCTGGCTCCTCTCAATGTGGAGGAGCAGCGGCTTTACACTGAGTTCCTCCCAGATGACAGAGCTTCTTACCCTATCTCTAAGGGAGAGACCTACCACCCGGCGGAGGAAACTCATTTCGGCCGCTTGTAACCGTGACCTTGTCCTTTCGGTCATAACCCAAAGCTCATGACCATAGGTGAGGATGGGAACGTTGATCGACCGGTAAATTGAAAGCTTTTCCTTCTGGCTCAGCTCCTTCTTCACCACAACGGATCGATATAGCGTCCTCATTACTGAAGACGCCGCACCGATCCGCCTGTAGATCTCACAATCCACTCTATCCTCACTCGTGAATAAGACTCCTAGGTACTTGAACTCCTTCACTTGGGGCAAGATCTCTTTCCCAACCTCGAGATGGCACTCCACCCTTTCCCGGGCGAGAAACCATGGACTCGGACTTGGAGGTGCTGATTCTCATCCCAGTCGCTTCACTGCGAACCGATCCAATGAAAGCTGAAGATCTTGGCCAGTTGAAGCCATCAGGACCACATCATCTGCAAAAAGCAGAGACCTAATCCTGCAGCCACCAAACCAGGCGCAGTCATGGCGTTGAGGGGATCCTCAAAGCCATGACTGCGCCTAGATATTCTGTCCATTAAAGTTATGAACAGAATCGGTGACAAAGGGCAGCCTTGGCGGAGTCCAACCCTCACTGGAAAGGGGTCCGACATACTGCCGGCAATGCGGACCAAGCTCTGACACTGATCATACAGGGAGACACCCGCCACAATCAGACATGCCGATACTCCATACTCTCTGAGCACTCCCCACAGGATTTCCCGGGGGGCAAGGTCGAATGTCTTCTCCAAGTCCACAAAACTTATGTAGAGTGGTTGGGCAAACTCCCATGCACACTCAAGGACCCTGCCGAGAGTATAGAGCTGGTCTACCGTTCCACGACCAGGACGAAAACCACACTGTTCGTCCTGTATCCGAGGTTCCTCCTCTCCATTACACATGAATAGACCTTACCGGGAAGGCTGAGGAGTGTGATCTACGATAGTTGGAACACACCCTCCGGTTCCCCTTCTTAAAGAGAGGAACCACCACCCCGGTCTGCCAATCCAGAGGTACCGCCCCCGATGTAGACGCAATGTTGCAGAGTCTTGTCAACCAAGACTGCCCCACAGCATCCAGAGCCTTAAGGAACTCCGGACGGAGGAGCTTTTTAACTACCTTGGCAACCTCAGCCCCAGAAATAGGAGAGCCCACCACAGACTTCCCAGGCACTGTTTCCTCATAGGAAGACGTGTTGGTGGGACTGAGGAGGTCTCGCTTGGCCTGTCGGTATGCCCACTGCCTCTGGAGTCCCATGAGCCAAAAGGACCCGGTGGCTCTTTCTTCAGCTTGACAGCATCCCTCACTGCTGGTGGATTACCGCCACGACAGGCACCAAACACCTTGCGGCCACAGCTTCAATCAGCTGGCTCAACAAGAGAGGAACGGAACATGGTCCACTCAGACTCAATGTCCAGCACCTCCCTCGTGACATGTTCAAAGTTCTTCCGGACATGTTCAAAGTTCTTCAGGAGACTCTGCTAGGTGTTCCCAGCAGACCCTTACAATGCGTTTGGGCCTGCCAGGTCTGACCGGCATCCTCCCCTACCATCGGAGCCAGCTCACCACCAGGTGGTGGTTGGTAGAAAGCTCTGCCCCTCTCTTCACCGAGTGTCCAAAACATGAGGCCGCAAATCCCATGACACAACTACAAAGTCAATCATGCGGCCGAGGGTGTCCTTGTGCCAAGTGCACATATGGACACCCTTATGTTTGAACATTGTGTTTGTTATGGACAATCCGTGACAAGCACAAAAGTCCAATAACAAAGCACCACTTGGGTTCAGATCCGGGTGGCCATTTTTCCCAATCACGACTCTCCAGGTTTCACTGTCGTTGCCAACATAGCGTTGAAGTCCACCAGCAGAACAAGGGAATCACCCGAGGGAGCACTCTCCAGTACTCCCTCAAGGGAATCCAAAAATAGCTGGTACTCTGAGCTGCTGTTTGGTGTGTAAACACAAACAACAGTCAGGACCCGTCACCCAACCCGAAGGCTGAAGGAAGCTACCATCTCGTCTATTGGGTTTAAAGTCCAACGTGCAGGCTTTGAGCCAGGGGGCAACAAGAATTGCCACCCCAGCCTCTCATTAGTTGCAACGCCAGTGTGGAATCTCTTCCACTCTGGCGTTGCAACTAATGAAAGTTCAGCTCAGTCCAGCCCCTCTGAGAGAACAGGTTCCAGAGCCCTTGCTGTGAGTCCAACTATATCTAGCCGGGAACGTCTCCACCTCAAGCACCAGCTCAGGCTCCTTCCCTCCCAGCGAGGTGACGTTCCATGTCCCAAGAGCGAGCTTATGTAGCCGATAATCGGACCACCAAGTGCCCTGCCTTCGGCTTCCGCCCAGCTCACACTGCACCCTCTATGACCCAGCCCATGAGTGGTGAGCCCTGGAGGGGGGATCCATGTTGCCTCTTCGAGCTGAGCACGGCTGGGCCCCATGGGGACAGGCCCGTCAATCGCCATCGTGCCACACCTCTGGGCCTGGCTCCACAGGGGAGCCACGGTGACCTGCGTCCGGGCGAGAAAAAAATCTAGGTCCTCAATTGTACTTTTAATAAAGGTCTTTGAGCTGCTCTTTGTCTGATCCCTCACCTAGGACCTGTTTGTCTTGGGAGACCATAGAAGCCCCCGGACAACATAGTTCCTGGATCAGTGGGACACGCAAACCACAAAGGTGGCGGCTCAGAAAGCAGGTTATATAAATATAACTCCAAAACCAAACATGCAATATGTCTAAACATGCCTGTAATATTGTATCAATGTGAGTTTTCCTAGAATCGGTTGTTTTTGTAAGGTTTGCAAATACAAAAAATAGGTTTTACTCACAATGACAAAATCACACTCAATATGACAGTTATTTAAACATAACTCATAAACCACACAAAAAAATGGCTAATAATGCCTGAAATAATGAATCATTGGGAGTTTTACTGAGTTTTACATTTTGCAAACACAAAAAGTAGTTTTTTACTTGACTGTAATGTTCTTAGAACCCTGAGATAATGGGGAAAAAGAAATAAAAATGTATTTAAACCTAACTCCTAAACAACAAATGCAAAATGGCTAATAATGCATGTAACGTTGTTAGTTTAAAAAAATGATCTTTTGTAAAGATATCAAAGACACAAGCTAGTTTTTTTTATTCAATATGACAGTATAACAGTCATACTAAATATGAAAGTTATATAATCATAACTCCGAAACCAAACATGTGTAAGGTCTAAAAATGCCTGTAATAATGTATTAATGTGAGTTTGTAAGGTTTGCAAAAACAAAAAGTAGTTTTTTCCTCAATATGAAAGTAAGGATTTTAGAATCCTGAGATAATGCGAAAAAAGCAATAAAAATGTATTTAAACATAATTCCTAAACAACCCATGCAAAATGGGTAATAATGCCTGGAGACATGTATCTTTGTTAGTTTTACTAGAAAAATGATCTTTTGTAAAGTTTGCAAAGACACAAGCTAGTTTTTTTTATTCAATATGACAGTATAACAGTCATACTAAATATAAAAGTTATATAAACATAACTCCAAACCAAACATGTGTCATGTCTAAAAATGTCTGTAATAATGTATTTATGTGAGTTTGTAAGGTTTGCAAAAACAAAAAGTAGTTTTTTACTCAATATGAAAGTAATGATCTTAGAATCCTGAGATAATGCGAAAAAAGCAATAAAAATGTATTTAAACATAACTCCTAAAAAACCCAGGCAAAATGGGTAATAATGCCTGGACACATGTATCTTTGTTAGTTTTACTAGGAAATGTATATTTTGTAAAGTTTGCAAAGACACAAGCTAGTTGTTTTTATTCAATAAGACAGTATAACAGTCATACTAAATATGAAAGTTATATAAACATAACTCCTGAACCAAACGTGTGTCATGTCTAAAATTGCCTATAATAATGTATTTATGTGAGTTTGTAAGGTTTGCAAAAACAAAAAGTAGTTTTTTCCTCAATATGAAAGTAATGATCTTAGAATCCTGAGATAATGCGAAAAAAGCAATAAAAATGTATTTAAACATATTTCCTAAACACCCTATGCAAAATGGGTAATAATGCCTGGAGACATGTATCTTTGTTAGTTTTACTAGAAAAATGATCTTTTGTAAAGTTTGCAAAGACACAAGCTAGTTTTTTTTATTCAATATGACAGTATAACAGTCATACTAAATATAAAAGTTATATAAACATAACTCCAAAACCAAACATGTGTCATGTCTAAAAATGTCTGTAATAATGTATTTATGTGAGTTTGTAAGGTTTGCAAAAACAAAAAGTAGTTTTTTCCTCAATATGAAAGTAATGATCTTAGAATCCTGAGATAATGCGAAAAAAGCAATAAAAATGTATTTAAACATAATTCCTAAACAACCCATGCAAAATGGGTAATAATGCCTGGAGACATGTATCTTTGTTAGTTTTACTAGAAAAATGATCTTTTGTAAAGTTTGCAAAGACATAAGCTAGTTTTTTTTATTCAATATGACAGTATAACAGTCATACTAAATATAAAAGTTATGTAAACATAACTCCAAAACCAAACATGTGTCATGTCTAAAAATGTCTGTAATAATGTATTTATGTGAGTTTGTAAGGTTTGCAAAAACAAAAAGTAGTTTTTCCCTCAATATGAAAGTAATGATCTTAGAATCCTGAGATAATGCGAAAAAAGCAATAAAAATGTATTTAAACATATTTCCTAAACACCCCATGCAAAATGGGTAATAATGCCTGGAGACATGTATCTTTGTTAGTTTTACTAGAAAAATGATCTTTTGTAAAGTTTGCAAAGACACAAGTTAGTTTTTTTTATTCAATATGACAGTATAACAGTCATACTAAATATAAAAGTTATATAAACATAACTCCAAAACCAAACATGTGTCATGTCTAAAAATGTCTGTAATAATGTATTTATGTGAGTTTGTAAGGTTTGCAAAAACAAAAAGTAGTTTTTTCCTCAATATGAAAGTAATGATCTTAGAATCCTGAGATAATGCGAAAAAAGCAATAAAAATGTATTTAAACATAATTCCTAAACAACCGATGCAAAATGGGTAATAATGCCTGGAGACATGTATCTTTGTTAGTTTTACTAGAAAAATGATCTTTTGTAAAGTTTGCAAAGACATAAGCTAGTTTTTTTTATTCAATATGACAGTATAACAGTCATACTAAATATAAAAGTTATATAAACATAACTCCAAAACCAAACATGTGTCATGTCTAAAAATGTCTGTAATAATGTATTTATGTGAGTTTGTAAGGTTTGCAAAAACAAAAAGTAGTTTTTTCCTCAATATGAAAGTAATGATCTTAGAATCCTGAGATAATGCTAAAAAAGCAATAAAAATGTATTTAAACATATTTCCTAAACAACCCTTGCAAAATGGGTAATAATGCCTGGAGACATGTATCTTTGTTAGTTTTACTAGAAAAATGATCTTTTGTAAAGTTTGCAAAGACACAAGCTAGTTTTTTTTATTCAATATGACAGTATAACAGTCATACTAAATATAATAGTTATATAAACATAACTCCAAAACCAAACATGTGTCATGTCTAAAAATGTCTGTATTAATGTATTTATGTGAGTTTGTAAGGTTTGCAAAAACAAAAAGTAGTTTTTTACTCAATATGAAAGTAATGATCTTAGAATCCTGAGATAATGCTAAAAAAGCAATAAAAATGTATTTAAACATATTTCCTAAACAACCCTTGCAAAATGGGTAATATTGCCTGGAGACATGTATCTTTGTTAGTTTTACTAGAAAAATGATCTTTTGTAAAGTTTGCAAAGACACTAGCTAGTTTTTTTTATTCAATATGACAGTATAACAGTCATACTAAATATAAAAGTTATATAAACATAACTCCAAAACCAAACATGTGTCATGTCTAAAAATGTCTGTAATAATGTATTTATGTGAGTTTGTAAGGTTTGCAAAAACAAAAAGTAGTTTTTTCCTCAATATGAAAGTAATGATCTTAGAATCCTGAGATAATGCGAAAAAAGCAATACAAATGTATTCAAACACAACTTTTAAACCAAACATGTAAATTGTCTAAAAATGCCTGTAATATTGAATCTATGTACGTTTTACTAGAATCAATTGTTTTTGTAAGGTTTGCAAATACAAAAATTAGGTTTTACACATAATGACATTATAACTTTAACACTCAATATGAAAGTTATTTAATTATAACTCCTAAATACACATGAAACATGTCTAATAGCGTAAAAAAAATTATCTTTGTGAGTGTTGCTAGAAACATTTTCTTTTGTAAGGTTTGCAAAGACACAAGTTAGTTTTTTTAACTCACTATGACAGTATAACGCCACACTCAATATGACAGTTACATAACTCCTAAACTACACCTGAAAAATGGCTAATAATGCCTGAAATAATGCATCTTTGGGAGTTTTACTGGAAACATATGCTTTTTTTAAGGCTTGCAAACACAAAAATTATTTTTTTACTCAATATGACAGTAATGTTCTAAAAATCCTGAGATAATGTGAAAAAAGCAATACAAATGTATTACAACATAATTCCTAAACCAAACATGCAAAATGTCTGAAAATGCCTGTAATATTGAATCCATGTGAGTTTTATTTGAATTAGTTGTATGGTTTGCTAATACAAAAATTGGGTTTTATGACAAACACAAGTTAGTTTTTTTACTCAATATAACAGTTTAGCTGTCATACTATATATGAAAGTTATATAAACATAACTCCAAAACCAAAACCAAACATGCATTATGTCCAAAACTGCCTGTAATATTGAATATATGTGAGTTTTACCAGAATCAGGGTTGCAAATACAAAAATTGGGTTTTATGACAGTATACTGTCACACTCAATATGACAGTTATTTAAACATAACTCAAACAACACATGCAAAATAGCTAATAATGCCTGGAGCATGTATCTTAGTTAGTTTTACTAGAAAAATGGTATTTTGTAAGGTTTGCAAAGACACAAGTTAGTTGTTTTTTTTATTCAATATGACGGTATAACTGTCATACTAAATATGAAAGTTAGATAAACATTACTCTAAAACCAAACATGCATTGTGTCTAAAAATGCCTGTAATATTGTATCTGTGTGAGTTTAACTAGATTTAGTTGTTTTTGTAAAGTTTGCAAATACAAAATAAGGGTTTTACTCACTATGACAGTTTACTGTCACACTCAATCTGACAGTTATTTATTTAAACATAACTCCTAAACCACACATGCAAAATGGCTAATAATGCCTGGAGATATGTATCTTTGTGAGTTTTACTAGAAACATTATATTGTGTAAGGTTTAGTTAGTTTTTGTACTCAATCTGACAGTATAACTGTCATTCTAAATCGATCCATTTTCTTCCGCTTATCCGAGGTCGGGTTGCGGGGACAGCAGCCTGAGCAGAAAATCCCAGATTTCCTTCTCCCCAGCCACTTCGTCCAGCTCTTCTCGGGGTATTCCGAGGCGTTCCCAGGCCAGCCGGGGACATAGCCTTTCCAATGTGTCCTAGGTCTTCCCCGTGGCCTCCTGCCACACCTCCCTAGAGGCGTTCGGGTGGCATCCTGAGCAGATGCCCGAACCACCTCATGCCTCCTCTCAATGTGGAGGAGCAGCGGCTTTACTTTGAGTTCCTCCCGGATGACAGAGCTTCTCACCCTGTCTCTAAGGGAGAGACCCACCACCCGGCAGAGGAAACGCATTTCGGCCGCTTGTCCTTTCGGTCATAACCCAAAGCTGGGAACGTAGATCGACGGTAAATTGAGAGCTTTTCCTTCTGGCTCAGCTCCTTCTTCACCACAACGGATCGATATAGCGTCCTCAATACTGAAGACGCCGCACCAATCCGCCTGTGGATCTCTCGATCCACTCTATCCTCACTCGTGAACAAGACTCCTAGGTACTTGAACTCCTCCACTTGGGGCAAGATCTCCTCCCCAACCTGGAGATGGCACTCGACCCTTTCCTGCGCGAGAACCATGGACTTGGACTTGGAGGTGCTGATTCTCATCCCAGTCGCTTCACACTCAAGGACCCTGCCGAGAGTATAGACCTGGTCTACCGTTCCACGACCAGGACGAAAACCACACTGTTCGTCCTGGATCCGAGTTTCCTCCTCTCCAGTACACATGAATAGACCTTACCGGGAAGGCTGAGGAGTGTGTTTCACGATAGTTGGAACACACCCTCCGGTTCCCCTTCTTAAAGAGAGGAACCACCACCCCGGTCTGCCAATCCAGAGGTACCGCCCCCAATGTTCACGCGATGTTGCAGAGTCTTGTCAACCAAGACAGCCCCACAGTATCCAGAGCCTTAAGGAACTCATCCACCACCGGGGCCTTGCCACAGAGGAGCTTTTTAACTACCTAGGCAACCTAAGCCCCAGAAATAGGAGAGTCCACCACAGATTCCCCAGGCACTGCTTGGCCTGTCGCTATGCCCGCTGCCTCTGGAGTCCCATGAGCCAAAAGGACCCGATAGGCTCTTTCTTCAGCTTGACGGCATCCCTCACTGCTGGTGGCCACCAGCGAGTTCTAGGATTACCGCCACGACACGCACCAAACACCTTGCGGCCACAGCTCCAATCAGCAGACTCGACAAGAGAGGCACGGAACATGGTCCACTCAGACTCAATGTCCAGCACCTCCCTCGTGACATGTTCAAAGTTCTTCCTTATGTTTGAACATTGTGTTTGTTATGGACAATCCGTGACGAGCACAAAAGTCCAATAACAAAGCACCACTTGGGTTCAGATCCGGGTGGCCATTTTTCCCAATCACGACTCTCCAGGTTTCACTGTCCTTGCCAACATGAGCATTGAAGTCCCCCAACAGAACAAGGGAATCACCCGAGGGAGCACTCTCCAGTACTCCCTCAAGGGAATCCAAAAAGAGTGGGTACTCTGAGCTGCTGTTTGGTGCGTAAACACAAACAACAGTCAGGACCCGTCACCCAACCCGAAGGCGGAGGGAAGCTACCATCTCGTCTACTGGGTTAAATTCCAACGTGCAGGCTTTGAGCAACAACAATTGCCACCCCAGCCTCTCATTGCTTGCAACGCCAGAGTGGAAGAGAGTCCAGCCCCTCTTGAGAGAACAGGTTCCAGAGCCCTTGCTGTGCGTCGAAGTGAGTCCAACTATATCTAGCCGGAACTTCTTCACCTGGCGCACCAGCTCAGGCTCTTTCCCTCCCAGCGAGGTGACGTTCCACGTCCCAAGAGCGAGCTTATGTAGCCGATAATCGGACCGCCAAGTGCCCTGCCTTCGGCTGCCGCCCAGTTCACACTGCATCCGACCTCTATGACCTCAATGGGCCCATGAGTGGTGAGCCCATTGGAGGGTTGACCCACGTTGCCTCTTCGAGCTGAGCCCGGCAGGGCCCCATGGAGACAGGCCCGGCCACCAGTCGCTCGCCATCGTGCCCCACCTCTGCGCCTGGCTCCACAGGGGAGCCACGGTGACCTGCGCCTGGGCGAGAAAAAATCTAGGTCCTCGATTTGTACTTTTCATAAAGGTCTTTGAGCTGCTCTTTGTCTGATCCCTCACCTAGGACCTTTTCTCAGGGGATCCCGAGGCGTTCCCAGGCCAGCCGGGAGACATAGTGTTCCCAATGTGTCCTGGGTCTTCCCCGTGGCCTCCAGGATGACAGAGCTTCACCTTCACCAGGGGTGTCAAACTCAAATACAGAGTGGGCCAAAGTTTAAAACTGAACAAAGCCGCGGGCCAAGGTTGAACAAATTAACCTTTTAATAGGGACCCAAACAAGTTTTGCATTGAATATTGAACAAGCAAGGCTTATATAACTTTATAGTGACATGCAAAATGGAGTTTCAAATAATAATAATAATAATTAAAAAACATCAATTGCATATCAAATATAATTTAATTAAAAATTGAATGCCTCTTTTCTATTTGCAGCCTTCTGAGGTAAATATCAACATTAACTTTTTCCACAGGCTAATAAATTTGAAAATAAAATAACAATGAATAAAACAACCATTCAGGACTTTAAACTGCTCAGTTTGCAACACACTGATCTAATTTGATGTGCCCAAGCCAGATACCTGGCATCTTTTTTTAGATGCTAGTTATTTAATGTCGGGGCTCAGGCTTTGAGCTGAGGCAACTTTCATTATCGGACAAGGTGTTCAACAGTCATATCTCGTACACCCGATTCTAACATCTTTCAGACCCAGTCACAAGATATGTGCAGCTTCAGCACGCATACACAAATGAATGCAGCGCATACTTCATCAACAGCGATACAGGTTACACTGAGGGTGCCAGTATAAAAAACTTTAACACTGTTAGAAATATACGCCACACTGTGAACCCACACCAAACAAAAATAAAAAACACTTTTCGGGAGAACATCCGCACCGTAACACAACATAAACACAAAAGAACAAATACCCAGAATCTTTTGCAGCACTAACTCTTTCGGGACGCTACAAAATACACCCCCGCTACCACACACACACACACACACACCTTGTAGCGTCTCGGAAGATTTAGTGCTACAAAGGGTTCTGGGTATTTGTTGTGTTGTGTTTATGTTGTGTTACGGTGCGGATGTTCTCCCGAAATGTGTTTGTCATTCTTGTTTGGTGTGGATTCACAGTGTGGCGTATATTTCTAAAAGTGTTAAAGTTTTTTATTTGGCTACCGTCAGTGTAACCTGTATCGCTGTTGATGAAGTATGCGTTGCATTCAATTGTGTGTGGGTGCAGAAGCTGCACTGACATGAAACTGGGCCGGCACTCGTTTGACTAGCTGAAAAAAAAAAAAAAAAAAAAAATCGGGAGGAGTGCTGGAGTCACTCCCGGGAGGGTTGGCAAGTATTAAAAGTAGCGGTGAATGTGGTGTTACCGCGGCACTGCCGCAATGTATAATCGACGGTCCAGCTTTAGTGTTAATTTGATATTGCCTCAAGGGCCAAGTCAAATTACACGTTGGGCCAAATTTGGCCCACGGGCCAGAGTTTGACACCCATGACCTTCACTGTAAAAAATTACTGTAAAAATAAAAAATTAAATTACAGTTATATACTCCATCCATCCATCCACTTTCTACCGCTTATTCCCTTCGGGGTCGCTGGAGCCTATCTCAGCTACAATCGGGCGGAAGGCGGGGTACACCCTGGACTAGTCGCCACCTCATCGCAGGGCCAACACAGATAGACAGACAACATTCACACTCACATTCACACACTAGGGCCAATTTAGTGTTGCCAATCAACCTATCATGTTCTTCTTAAATGCAGTTAAGTACTGTAAATTTTGTTGCATTTTTCAAAAAATATCGACCAGCAGTAAGTTACTGTAAAACCTACAGTGTAATTCAGTATTTTTCAGACTTGTTTCTTGCGTCCGCCCACAATTCGTCCAACCGAGCTTCATTTCACCTGGCCGACCCTGCTAAATCCATCCTACTGCATCGTGTGTTTTTGATAACAAGGTAAGAGTCACTTGTACCTTGATGTGTCATTTTCTGTTTGAATTACTTTATATATATATTTATAAAGTCCGAAATGACATAGCGTCACAGTCAGCATCACAGACACTATCGTTGACCACGCGCATGTACCGCCGCATGCTAGCTAGCTAAGTTTTCTTCTTTTTTGTCATAGTCATCATAAAAGATGATAACTTGCAACATATGTGCTACGACTTGCAGCAATGTATTTGCGTATGTTAGACACATGCGAAGTCATAGTTGTATGCCTAATGCATCGTTTAAGTGTGCTTTCCCTAAATGCACAAGAGTTTTTTCCAACTTCTTAGCCTTCAAAACTCACAGCCGTCGTCATAAATATGGCAAGAGTAGGACTGATATGTATAGCGCAGAAGGTTTACCTTGTAATATTGTCTCATGTAGCGCGAAGTGCGCTGATATACGGGCCTTTCTCCTGCATTTGAAAAGTCATATTACCGAAGGTAGGACAGTTACGTGCCCCTTCAGTCAATGTGAAAAAAGATTTACAGTTAAGTCTACTTTCACATCGCACGTGTCAAGGAAGCACTACGGCTATACTGAACAAAGTTTGACTTGATCAACAGCAAATCCAAGCAGCTCTTGTGTTATTAACACTGATGATGACTATTGTGATATGCAACTTGAGAATTCAGGATATTCCTGTTATGAAGACATGGAGGTCTACTTGCATTAAAAAAATGTTCATAGCACTGAAAAAAGGTTGAGAACCACTGCCTTAGGACAGTGGTTCTCAACCTTTTTTCAGTGATGTACCCCTGTGAACATTTTTTAAATTCAAGTACCCCCTAATCAGAGCAAAGCATTTTTGGTTGAAAAAAAGAGATAAAGAAGTAAAATACAGCACTATGTCATCAGTTTCTGATTTATTGAATTGTATAACAGTGCAAAATATTGCTCATTTGTTGTGGTCTTTCTTGAACTATTTGGAAAAAAAGATATAAAAATAACTAAAAACTTGTTGAAAAATAACCAAGTGATTCAATTATAAATAAACATTTTTACACATAGAAGTAATCAACGTAAAGTGCCCTCTTTGGGGATTGCAATAGCGATCCATCTGGATTCATGAACTTCATTCTCAACATTTCTTCACAAAAAAAGAAATCTTTAACATCAATATTTATGGAACATGTCCACTACGCTTTAACCAAGCCTCCATTGTTTTCTACATGGATAGTTGATTGACAGTTGGTGCCGTGTGGCACCGCCAGGTAGGGTCAAACCATCATGGCATGGGGGAAACTCTGGCTTTATGGTAATGAATGGAATAGCCTACTTGATTAGTTGTTCAGTTTATGAACTTACATTCATATTTTGTCGAAGTATTATTCAATAAATATATTTATGAAGGATTTTTGAATTGTTGCTATTTTTAGAATATTTAAAAAAAATCTCACGTACCCCTTGGCATACCTTCAAGTACCCCCAGGAGTACGCGTACCCCCATTTGAGAACCACTGCCTTAGGAGACTAGATGTAAACAGAGTAAAGAGAGAGCGAGTGAGGTGGCCATTCCAAATACTTTTAAAATGCTACCCATATTGGATACTGTTTAGGAACATAAACTGCATTTCTTGACTGTACCAGTTGCTGGATGATCAGCATGGAAGGTGATGTCATCTGCAAAGGCGTGCAACCTAGCTTAATCTCAGGGCTTGCTGCCCTTCTTGCCACCTACTTTGTGTTCAACTTGGAATACCAAGAGGAAGGTCCTCGGACATTGGAATTTGTTCAAAGGTAAATCCTCTTGATACTGTTAAAATACTGTTAGGATATTTTATTTTATATTTCTCACCTCTGTTCAGGAATTTGACTTGTCATTTCCCCAATTTTGTGCCTTAAATCAATGACTCTTCTGTTCCTTTGTGGACCTTCTTATTAGGGACTGAAGCACCAGTTTGACTCTAGGATACAGAGAAGGTAGGTAATGTGCAGGTAAAGATATGTTGACTGCGTCAAAGAAGGAAGCACCTGTTTGACCCCAGGATGCAGAAAAAGTAGGTAATTTGCAGGTAAAGATATGTTGACTGGATGATGGCAGGAAGCACCAGCTTGACCCGAGAATGCAGAGCAAGTAGGTAATGTGCGGGTGAAGATATGTTGAATGGGTAAAGGCAGGAAGCACCAGTGTGACCCCACTATGCAGGGAAGGTAGGTAATGTGCGGGTGAAGGTATGTTGAATGGGTGAAAGAAGGAAGCGCAGGTGTGGTCGAGGCCATGCAGCAAGGTAGGTATGTGCAGGTGAAGATATGTTGTATGGTGAAAGAAAGAAGCACCAGTGTGACCCAAGGATGCAGGGAAGGTAGGTAATGTGCAGGTAAAGATATGTTGAATGGGTAAAGGCAAGAAGCACCAGTGTGACCCCAGGATGCAGAGAAGATAGGTAATGAGCAGGTAACGATATGTTAAATGGGTGAAAGCAGGAAACATCAGCGTAAATACACGGTCCTGTAGATGGAGAGAAAACATAAATAGAGAGAGGGATTGGGGAGGCTTTAGCATTGTCTTCCTCTCTGAATTTGTCTTAATGGGTTTTAGAGCATTCACTCATCTACAGCTGTGGTTATGGTATAGGCTCACATATATCCTAAAATTGATATTAATATTTGTGCAGTGCATATTCCTAAATAACAATGTGAGGGGGGTTCTGTATCGACTGCAAGTAATCTTCAATCACAACAGAATATCTATTATGCTTTCTCTCTTTTTTAGGCGATTCATTGGCGTTCACCCTGAGAGGGGAACAAAGGCTAGCCAGGGAAAGGTGGTGTCCAAGAAGACCGGGAAGCTGGTCCAGAAAAAGGCAGCAACTGTAAATCCTCACGTAGCCACCCTTATAAAACATCTCACAGACTTTGAGTGGGGCTTTATGTAGCCGACAACTAAACACTGGACTCGTGTTCAGTGTTTTGTCTCCAGTTAGAAATTAAGTGGACATGTTATAAATGTTAAAATGCTTTACTGAAAATAAGAATAATGCACTAAATGTACATTGAATGTATTTGATGCACTTTAAAATAATTGGTTAATAAAAACATAATCTTGCAAGGCCATTTCTCCAGTCATTTTTATGCCAGCAGATTGCAGGGGTTTTGATTTTGAAAAATTAAAAGTTCAACTCATTAACTTCTAGTGGCATTATACTGTAAAGCTCAGTCTATAGTGCTTACAATTATTTTACTGTAATTAACTGTTAATGGATATTACAGTAGATACACTAAAATAACAGTGTAATGCCGCTAAACAGATGACAGTATTATGCTGTGAAGCGTATATTTGATACAGCACAGTACTGTGATACTTTTTAGAGTAATAAACTGTAGTGATAAATCACAGTATGTGTGCTGTAGAAAAACAGTTTTATACTGGAACCATTAGCTGCCAGTAGGTTACTGTAATTAAACGGTGAAAATTCTTACAGTAAGGGAGAGACCCGCCACCCAGGGGAGAAAACTCATTTCGGCCGCTTGTACCCGTGATCTTGTCCTTCCGGTCATAACCCAAAGCTCATGACCATAGGTGAGGATGGGAAAGTAGATTGACCGGTAAATTGAGAGCTTTTCCTTCTGGCGCAGCTCCTTCTTACCACAACGAATCAATATAGCGTCCTCATTACTGAAGACGCCGCACCGATCAGCCTGTGCATCTCACGATCCACTCTTCCCTCACTCATGAACAAGACTCCAGGTACTTGAACTCATCCACTTGGGGCAAGATCTCCTGCCCAACCTCGAGATGGCACTCCACCCTTTCCCGGGCGAGAACCTTGGACTTGGAGGTGCTGATTCTCATCCCAGTCGCTTCACACTCGGCTGCGAACCAATCCAATGAGAGCTGAAGATCCTGGCCAGTTAAAGCCATAAGGACCACATCATCTGCAAAAAGGAGAGACCTAATCCTGCAGCCACCAAACCGGATCCCCTCAACGCCATGACTGCGCCTAGAAATTCTGTCCATAAAATGTATGAACACATTTGGTGACAAAGGGCAGCCAACACGAGGGTTGGACTCCGTTCCAACCCTCACTGGAAAGGGATCCGACTTACTGCTGGCAATGCGGACCAAGCTCTGACACTGATCATACAGGGAGCGACCCGCCACAATCAGACATGCCGATACCCCATACTCTCTGAGCACTCCCCACAGGACTTCCCGGGGTGGCCACGGTCGAATGTCTTCTCCAAGTCCACAAAGCACATGTAGACTGGTTGGACAAACTCCCATGCACACTGAAGGACCCTGCCGAGAGTATAGATCTGGTCTACCGTTCCACGACCAGGACGAAAACCACACTGTTCGTCCTGGATCCGAGGTTCCTCCTCTCCAGTACACATGAATAGACCTTACCGGGAAGGCTGAGGAGTGTCATCTACGATAGTTGGAACACACTCTCCGGTTCCCCTTCTTAAAGAGAGGAACCACCACCCCGGTCTGCCAATCCAGAGGTACCGCCCCTGATGTCCACGCGATGTTGCAGAGTCTTGTCAACTAAAACATCCCCACAGAATCCAGAGCCTTAAGGAGCTCATCCACCCCCAGGGCCTTGCCACCGAGGAGCTTTTTAACTACCTTGGCAACCTCAGCCCCAGAAATAGGAGAGCCCACCACAGATTCCCCAGGCACTGCTTGGCCTGTCGGTATGCCCGCTGCCTCTGGAGTCCCATGAGCCAAAAGGACCAGATAAGCTCTTTCTTCAGCTTGACGGCATCCCACCAGCGGGTTCTAGGATTACCGCCACGACAGGCACCAAACACCTTGCGGCCACAGCTCCAATCAGCTGGCTTGACAAGAGAGGCACGGAACATGATCCATTCAGACTCAATGTCCAGCACCTCCTTTGTGACATGTTCAAAGTTCCTCCGGAGGTAGAAAAAGAAACTCTCTCTGACAGTAGACTCTGCTAGGCATTCCCAAAAGACTCTCACAATGCGTTTGGGCCTGCCAGGTCTGTCCGGGATCCTACCCCACCATCGGAGCCAGCTCACCAGGTGGTGATCGGTAGAAAGCTCGCCCCTCTCTTCACCCGAGTGTCCAAAACATGAGGCCGCAAATCCCATGACACAACTACAAAGTCAATAATGGAACTGTGGCCGAGGGTGTCCTGGTGTCAAGTGCACATATGGACACCCTTATGTTTGAACATTGTGTTTGTTATGGACAATCCGTGACGAGCACAAAAGTCCAATAACAAAGCACCACTTGGGTTCAGATCCGGGTGGCCATTTTTCCCAATCACGACTCTCCAGGTTTCACTGTCGTTGCCAACATGAGCGTTGAAGACCCCCAGCAGAACAAAGAAATCACCCGAGGGAGCACTCTCAAGGGAATCCAAAAAGAGTGGGTACTCTGAGCTGCTGTTTGGTGCGTAAATACCAACAACAGTCAGGACCCGTCACCCAACCCGAAAGCGGAGGGAGGCTACCATCTCGTCTTCTGGGTTAAGTCCAACGTGCAGGCTTTGAGCTGGGGGGCAACAAGAATTGCCAACCCAGCCTCTCATTACTTGCAACGCCAGAGTGGAAGAGAGTCCAACCCCTCTTGAGAGAACAGGTTCCAGAGCCCTTGCTGTGCGTCGAAGTGAGTCCAGCTTTATCTAGCCGGGAACTTCTCCACCTCGCGAGGTGACGTTCCACGTCCCAAGAGCGAGCTTATGTAGCCGATAATCGGACCGCCAAGTGCCCTGCCTTCGGCTTCCGCCCAGCTAACACTGCACCCGACCTCTATGACCCAGCCCATGAGTGGTGAGCCTATTGCAGGGGGGACCCACGTTGCCTCTTCGAGCTGGGCCCCATGGGCACCAGTCGCTCGCCATCGTGCCCCACCTCTGGGCCTGGCTCCACAGGGGAGCCACGGTGACCCGCGTCCGGGCGAGAAAATATCTAGGTCCTCGATTTGTACTTTTCATAAAGGTCTTTGAGCTACTCTTTGTCTGATTCCTCACCTAGGACCTGTTTGTCTTGGGGGACCCTACCAGGGGGCATAGAAGCCCCCGGACAACATAGCTCCTAGGATCAGTGGGACACGCAAACCACAAAGGTGGCGGCTCAGAAAGCAGGTTATATAAACATAACTCCAAAACCAAACATGCAAGATGTCTAAACATGCCTGTAATATTGTATCAATGTGAGTTTTACTAGAATCGGTTGTTTTTTTAAGGCTTGCAAACACAAAAATTTTTTTTTACTCAATATGACAGTAAGTTCTTAAAATGCTGAGATAATTTGAAAAAAGCAATACAAATGTATTCCAACATGATTCCTAAACCAAACATGCAAAATGTCTAAAAATGCCTGTAATATTGAATCCATGTGAGTTTTACTAGAATCATTTGTTTTTGTAAGGTTTGCAAATACAAAAATTGAGTTTTATGACGGACACAAGTTAGTTTTTTTACTCATTATAACAGTATGGATGTCATACTATATATTAAAGTTATATAAACATGACTCCAAAACCTAACGTGCATTATGTCCAAAATTGCCTGTAATATTGTATAGATGTGAGTTTTACTAGAATCAGGTTTGCAAATACAAAAATTGGGTTTTATGACAGTATACTGTCACACTCAATATGACAGTATAACTGTCATACTAAATCCATCCATTTCCTTCCGCTTATCCGAGGTCGGGTTGCGGTGGCAGCAGCCTAAGCAGAGAGCCCAGACTTCCCTCTCCCCAGCCACTTCGTCCAGCTCTTCTCGGGGGATCCCCAGGCGTTCCCAGGCCATAGTCTTTCCAATGTATCCTAGGTCTTCCCCATGGCCTCCTGCCGTTCGGACCTAGGGAGGCGTTCGGGTGGCATCCTGAGCAGATGCCCGAACCACCTCATCTGGCTCCTCTCAATGTGGAGGAGCAGCGGCTTTACACTGAGTTCCTCCCAGATGACAGAGCTTCTTACCCTATCTCTAAGGGAGAGACCTACCACCCGGCGGAGGAAACTCATTCCGGCCGCTTGTACCCGTGACCTTGTCCTTTCGGTCATAACCCAAAGCTCATGACCATAGGTGAGGATGGGAACGTTGATCGACCGGTAAATTGAAAGCTTTTCCTTCTGGCTCAGCTCCTTCTTCACCACAACGGATCGATATAGCGTCCTCATTACTGAAGACGCAGCACCGATCCGCCTGTAGATCTCACAATCCACTCTATCCTCACTCGTGAATAAGACTCCTAGGTACTTGAACTCCTTCACTTGGGGCAAGATCTCTTTCCCAACCTCGAGATGGCACTCCACCCTTTCCCGGGCGAGAAACCATGGACTCGGACTTGGAGGTGCTGATTCTCATCCCAGTCGCTTCACTGCGAACCGATCCAATGAAAGCTGAAGATCTTGGCCAGTTGAAGCCATCAGGACCACATCATCTGCAAAAAGCAGAGACCTAATCCTGCAGCCACCAAACCAGGCGCAGTCATGGCGTTGAGGGGATCCTCAAAGCCATGACTGCGCCTAGATATTCTGTCCATTAAAGTTATGAACAGAATCGGTGACAAAGGGCAGCCTTGGCGGAGTCCAACCCTCACTGGAAAGGGGTCCGACATACTGCCGGCAATGCGGACCAAGCTCTGACACTGATCATACAGGGAGACACCCGCCACAATCAGACATGCCGATACTCCATACTCTCTGAGCACTCCCCACAGGATTTCCCGGGGGCCAAGGTCGAATGTCTTCTCCAAGTCCACAAAACTTATGTAGAGTGGTTGGGCAAACTCCCATGCACACTCAAGGACCCTGCCGAGAGTATAGAGCTGGTCTACCGTTCCACGACCAGGACGAAAACCACACTGTTCGTCCTGGATCCGAGGTTCCTCCTCTCCATTACACATGAATAGACCTTACCGGGAAGGCTGAGGAGTGTGATCTACGATAGTTGGAACACACCCTCCGGTTCCCCTTCTTAAAGAGAGGAACCACCACCCCGGTCTGCCAATCCAGAGGTACCGCCCCCGATGTAGACGCAATGTTGCAGAGTCTTGTCAACCAAGACTGCCCCACAGCATCCAGAGCCTTAAGGAACTCCGGACGGAGGAGCTTTTTAACTACCTTGGCAACCTCAGCCCCAGAAATAGGAGAGCCCACCACAGACTTCCCAGGCACTGTTTCCTCATAGGAAGACGTGTTGGTGGGACTGAGGAGGTCTCGCTTGGCCTGTCGGTGTGCCCACTGCCTCTGGAGTCCCATGAGCCAAAAGGACCCGGTGGCTCTTTCTTCAGCTTGACAGCATCCCTCACTGCTGGTGGATTACCGCCACGACAGGCACCAAACACCTTGCGGCCACAGCTTCAATCAGCTGGCTCAACAAGAGAGGAACGGAACATGGTCCACTCAGACTCAATGTCCAGCACCTCCCTCGTGACATGTTCAAAGTTCTTCCGGACATGTTCAAAGTTCTTCAGGAGACTCTGCTAGGTGTTCCCAGCAGACCCTTACAATGCGTTTGGGCCTGCCAGGTCTGACCGGCATCCTCCCCTACCATCGGAGCCAGCTCACCACCAGGTGGTGGTTGGTATAAAGCTCTGCCCCTCTCTTCACCGAGTGTCCAAAACATGAGGCCGCAAATCCCATGACACAACTACAAAGTCAATCATGCGGCCGAGGGTGTCCTTGTGCCAAGTGCACATATGGACACCCTTATGTTTGAACATTGTGTTTGTTATGGACAATCCGTGACAAGCACAAAAGTCCAATAACAAAGCACCACTTGGGTTCAGATCCGGGTGGCCATTTTTCCCAATCACGACTCTCCAGGTTTCACTGTCGTTGCCAACATAGCGTTGAAGTCCACCAGCAGAACAAGGGAATCACCCGAGGGAGCACTCTCCAGTACTCCCTCAAGGGAATCCAAAAATAGCTGGTACTCTGAGCTGCTGTTTGGTGTGTAAACACAAACAACAGTCAGGACCCGTCACCCAACCCGAAGGCTGAAGGAAGCTACCATCTCGTCTATTGGGTTTAAAGTCCAACGTGCAGGCTTTGAGCCAGGGGGCAACAAGAATTGCCACCCCAGCCTCTCATTAGTTGCAACGCCAGTGTGGAATCTCTTCCACTCTGGCGTTGCAACTAATGAAAGTTCAGCTCAGTCCAGCCCCTCTGAGAGAACAGGTTCCAGAGCCCTTGCTGTGAGTCCAACTATATCTAGCCGGGAACGTCTCCACCTCAAGCACCAGCTCAGGCTCCTTCCCTCCCAGCGAGGTGACGTTCCATGTCCCAAGAGCGAGCTTATGTAGCCGATAATCGGACCACCAAGTGCCCTGCCTTCGGCTGCCGCCCAGCTCACACTGCACCCTCTATGACCCAGCCCATGAGTGGTGAGCCCTGGAGGGGGGATCCATGTTGCCTCTTCGAGCTGAGCACGGCTGGGCCCCATGGGGACAGGCCCGTCAATCGCCATCGTGCCACACCTCTGGGCCTGGCTCCACAGGGGAGCCACGGTGACCTGCATCCGGGCGAGAAAAAAATCTAGGTCCTCAATTGTACTTTTAATAAAGGTCTTTGAGCTGCTCTTTGTCTGATCCCTCACCTAGGACCTGTTTGTCTTGGGAGACCATAGAAGCCCCCGGACAACATAGTTCCTGGATCAGTGGGACACGCAAACCACAAAGGTGGCGGCTCAGAAAGCAGGTTATATAAATATAACTCCAAAACCAAACATGCAATATGTCTAAACATGCCTGTAATATTGTATCAATGTGAGTTTTCCTAGAATCGGTTGTTTTTGTAAGGTTTGCAAATACAAAAAATAGGTTTTACTCACAATGACAAAATCACACTCAATATGACAGTTATTTAAACATAACTCATAAACCACACAAAAAAATGGCTAATAATGCCTGAAATAATGAATCATTGGGAGTTTTACTGAGTTTTACATTTTGCAAACACAAAAAGTAGTTTTTTACTTGACTGTAATGTTCTTAGAACCCTGAGATAATGGGGAAAAAGCAATAAAAATGTATTTAAACCTAACTCCTAAACAACAAATGCAAAATGGCTAATAATGCATGTAACGTTGTTAGTTTAAAAAAATGATCTTTTGTAAAGATATCAAAGACACAAGCTAGTTTTTTTTATTCAATATGACAGTATAACAGTCATACTAAATATGAAAGTTATATAATCATAACTCCGAAACCAAACATGTGTCATGTCTAAAAATGCCTGTAATAATGTATTAATGTGAGTTTGTAAGGTTTGCAAAAACAAAAAGTAGTTTTTTCCTCAATATGAAAGTAAGGATTTTAGAATCCTGAGATAATGCGAAAAAAGCAATAAAAATGTATTTAAACATAATTCCTAAACAACCCATGCAAAATGGGTAATAATGCCTGGAGACATGTATCTTTGTTAGTTTTACTAGAAAAATGATCTTTTGTAAAGTTTGCAAAGACACAAGCTAGTTTTTTTTATTCAATATGACAGTATAACAGTCATACTAAATATAAAAGTTATATAAACATAACTCCAAAACCAAACATGTGTCATGTCTAAAAATGTCTGTAATAATGTATTTATGTGAGTTTGTAAGGTTTGCAAAAACAAAAAGTAGTTTTTTACTTGACTGTAATGTTCTTAGAACCCTGAGATAATGGGGAAAAAGCAATAAAAATGTATTTAAACCTAACTCCTAAACAACAAATGCAAAATGGCTAATAATGCATGTAACGTTGTTAGTTTAAAAAAATGATCTTTTGTAAAGATATCAAAGACACAAGCTAGTTTTTTTTATTCAATATGACAGTATAACAGTCATACTAAATATGAAAGTTATATAATCATAACTCCGAAACCAAACATGTGTCATGTCTAAAAATGCCTGTAATAATGTATTAATGTGAGTTTGTAAGGTTTGCAAAAACAAAAAGTAGTTTTTTCCTCAATATGAAAGTAAGGATTTTAGAATCCTGAGATAATGCGAAAAAAGCAATAAAAATGTATTTAAACATAATTCCTAAACAACCCATGCAAAATGGGTAATAATGCCTGGAGACATGTATCTTTGTTAGTTTTACTAGAAAAATGATCTTTTGTAAAGTTTGCAAAGACACAAGCTAGTTTTTTTTATTCAATATGACAGTATAACAGTCATACTAAATATAAAAGTTATATAAACATAACTCCAAAACCAAACATGTGTCATGTCTAAAAATGTCTGTAATAATGTATTTATGTGAGTTTGTAAGGTTTGCAAAAACAAAAAGTAGTTTTTTACTCAATATGAAAGTAATGATCTTAGAATCCTGAGATAATGCGAAAAAAGCAATAAAAATTTATTTAAACATAACTCCTAAAAAAACCCAGGCAAAATGGGTAATAATGCCTGGAGACATGTATATTTGTTAGTTTTACTAGGAAATGTATATTTTGTAAAGTTTGCAAAGACACAAGCTAGTTGTTTTTATTCAATAAGACAGTATAACAGTCATACTAAATATGAAAGTTATATAAACATAACTCCAGAACCAAACGTGTGTCATGTCTAAAATTGCCTATAATAATGTATTTATGTGAGTTTGTAAGGTTTGCAAAAACAAAAAGTAGTTTTTTCCTCAATATGAAAGTAATGATCTTAGAATCCCGAGATAATGCGAAAAAAGCAATAAAAATGTATTTAAACATATTTCCTAAACACCCCATGCAAAATGGGTAATAATGCCTGGAGACATGTATCTTTGTTAGTTTTACTAGGAAATGTATATTTTGTAAAGTTTGCAAAGACACAAGCTAGTTGTTTTTATTCAATAAGACAGTATAACAGTCATATTAAATATAAAAGTTATATAAACATAACTCCAAAACCAAACATGTGTCATGTCTAAAAATGTCTGTAATAATGTATTTATGTGAGTTTGTAAGGTTTGCAAAAACAAAAAGTAGTTTTTTCCTCAATATGAAAGTAATGATCTTAGAATCCTGAGATAATGCGAAAAAAGCAATAAAAATGCATTTAAACATATTTCCTAAACACCCCATGCAAAATGGGTAATAATGCCTGGAGACATGTATCTTTGTTAGTTTTACTAGAAAAATGATCTTTTGTAAAGTTTGCAAAGACACAAGCTAGTTTTTTTTATTCAATATGACAGTATAACAGTCATACTAAATATAAAAGTTATATAAACATAACTCCAAAACCAAACATGTGTCGTGTCTAAAAATGTCTGTAATAATGTATTTATGTGAGTTTGTAAGGTTTGCAAAAACAAAAAGTAGTTTTTTCCTCAATATGAAAGTAATGATCTTAGAATCCTGAGATAATGCGAAAAAAGCAATAGAAATGTATTTAAACATATTTCCTAAACACCCCATGCAAAATGGGTAATAATGCCTGGAGACATGTATCTTTGTTAGTTTTACTAGGAAATGTATATTTTGTAAAGTTTGCAAAGACACAAGCTAGTTGTTTTTATTCAATAAGACAGTATAACAGTCATATTAAATATAAAAGTTATATAAACATAACTCCAAAACCAAACATGTGTCATGTCTAAAAATGCCTGTAATAATGTATTTATGTGAGTTTGTAAGGTTTGCAAAAACAAAAAGTAGTTTTTTACTCAATATGAAAGTAAAGTTCTTAAAACCTGAGATAATGCGAAAAAAGCAATAAAAATGTATTTAAACATAATTCCTAAACAACCCATGCAAAATGGGTAATAATGCCTGGAGACATGTATCTTTGTTAGTTTTACTAGAAAAATGATCTTTTGTAAAGTTTGCAAAGACACAAGCTAGTTTTTTTTTATTCAATATGACAGTATAACAGTCATACTAAATATAAAAGTTATATAAACATAACTCCAAAACCAAACATGTGTCATGTCTAAAAATGTCTGTAATAATGTATTTATGTGAGTTTGTAAGGTTTGCAAAAACAAAAAGTAGTTTTTTACTCAATATGAAAGTAATGATCTTAGAATCCTGAGATAATGCGAAAAAAGCAATAAAAATGTATTTAAACATATTTCCTAAACAACCCTTGCAAAATGGGTAATAATGCCTGGAGACATGTATCTTTGTTAGTTTTACTAGAAAAATGATCTTTTGTAAAGTTTGCAAAGACACAAGCTAGTTTTTTTTATTCAATATGACAGTATAACAGTCATACTAAATATAATAGTTATATAAACATAACTCCAAAACCAAACATGTGTCATGTCTAAAAATGTCTGTAATAATGTATTTATGTGAGTTTGTAAGGTTTGCAAAAACAAAAAGTAGTTTTTTACTCAATATGAAAGTAATGATCTTAGAATCCTGAGATAATGCTAAAAAAGCAATAAAAATGTATTTAAACATATTTCCTAAACAACCCTTGCAAAATGGGTAATATTGCCTGGAGACATGTATCTTTGTTAGTTTTACTAGAAAAATGATCTTTTGTAAAGTTTGCAAAGACACAAGCTAGTTTTTTTTATTCAATATGACAGTATAACAGTCATACTAAATATAAAAGTTATATAAACATAACTCCAAAACCAAACATGTGTCATGTCTAAAAATGTCTGTAATAATGTATTTATGTGAGTTTGTAAGGTTTGCAAAAACAAAAAGTAGTTTTTTCCTCAATATGAAAGTAATGATCTTAGAATCCTGAGATAATGCGAAAAAAGCAATACAAATGTATTCAAACACAACTTTTAAACCAAACATGTAAATTGTCTAAAAATGCCTGTAATATTGAATCTATGTACGTTTTACTAGAATCAATTGTTTTTGTAAGGTTTGCAAATACAAAAATTAGGTTTTACACATAATGACATTATAACTTTAACACTCAATATGAAAGTTATTTAATTATAACTCCTAAATACACATGAAACATGTCTAATAGCGTGAAAAAAATTATCTTTGTGAGTGTTGCTAGAAACATTTTCTTTTGTAAGGTTTGCAAAGACACAAGTTAGTTTTTTTTAACTCACTACGACAGTATAACGCCACACTCAATATGACAGTTACATAACTCCTAAACTACACCTGAAAAATGGCTAATAATGCCTGAAATAATGCATCTTTGGGAGTTTTACTGGAAACATATGCTTTTTTTAAGGCTTGCAAACACAAAAATTATTTTTTTACTCAATATGACAGTAATGTTCTAAAAATCCTGAGATAATGTGAAAAAAGCAATACAAATGTATTACAACATAATTCCTAAACCAAACATGCAAAATGTCTGAAAATGCCTGTAATATTGAATCCATGTGAGTTTTATTTGAATCAGTTGTATGGTTTGCTAATACAAAAATTGGGTTTTATGACAAACACAAGTTAGTTTTTTTACTCAATATAACAGTTTAGCTGTCATACTATATATGAAAGTTATAAAAACATAACTCCAAAACCAAAACCAAACATGCATTATGTCCAAAACTGCCTGTAATATTGTATATATGTGAGTTTTACCAGAATCAGGGTTGCAAATACAAAAATTGGGTTTTATGACAGTATACTGTCACACTCAATATGACAGTTATTTAAACATAACTCAAACAACACATGCAAAATAGCTAATAATGCCTGGAGCATGTATCTTAGTTAGTTTTACTAGAAAAATGGTATTTTGTAAGGTTTGCAAAGACACAAGTTAGTTGTTTTTTTTATTCAATATGACGGTATAACTGTCATACTAAATATGAAAGTTAGATAAACATTACTCTAAAACCAAACATGCATTGTGTCTAAAAATGCCTGTAATATTGTATCTGTGTGAGTTTAACTAGATTTAGTTGTTTTTGTAAGGTTTGCAAATACAAAATAAGGGTTTTACTCACTATGACAGTTTACTGTCACACTCAATCTGACAGTTATTTATTTAAACATAACTCCTAAACCACACATGCAAAATGGCTAATAATGCCTGGAGATATGTATCTTTGTGAGTTTTACTAGAAACATTATATTGTGTAAGGTTTAGTTAGTTTTTGTACTCAATCTGACAGTATAACTGTCATTCTAAATCGATCCATTTTCTTCCGCTTATCCGAGGTCGGGTTGCGGGGGCAGCAGCCTGAGCAGAAAATCCCAGATTTCCCTCTCCCCAGCCACTTCGTCCAGCTCTTCTCGGGGTATTCCGAGGCGTTCCCAGGCCAGCCGGGGACATAGCCTTTCCAATGTGTCCTAGGTCTTCCCCGTGGCCTCCTGCCACACCTCCCTAGAGGCGTTCGGGTGGCATCCTGAGCAGATGCCCGAACCACCTCATGCCTCCTCTCAATGTGGAGGAGCAGCGGCTTTACTTTGAGTTCCTCCCGGATGACAGAGCTTCTCACCCTGTCTCTAAGGGAGAGACCCACCACCCGGCAGAGGAAACGCATTTCGGCCGCTTGTCCTTTCGGTCATAACCCAAAGCTGGGAACGTAGATCGACGGTAAATTGAGAGCTTTTCCTTCTGGCTCAGCTCCTTCTTCACCACAACGGATCGATATAGCGTCCTCAATACTGAAGACGCCGCACCAATCCGCCTGTGGATCTCTCGATCCACTCTATCCTCACTCGTGAACAAGACTCCTAGGTACTTGAACTCCTCCACTTGGGGCAAGATCTCCTCCCCAACCTGGAGATGGCACTCGACCCTTTCCTGCGCGAGAACCATGGACTTGGACTTGGAGGTGCTGATTCTCATCCCAGTCGCTTCACACTCAAGGACCCTGCCGAGAGTATAGACCTGGTCTACCGTTCCACGACCAGGACGAAAACCACACTGTTCGTCCTGGATCCGAGTTTCCTCCTCTCCAGTACACATGAATAGACCTTACCGGGAAGGCTGAGGAGTGTGTTTCACGATAGTTGGAACACACCCTCCGGTTCCCCTTCTTAAAGAGAGGAACCACCACCCCGGTCTGCCAATCCAGAGGTACCGCCCCCAATGTTCACGCGATGTTGCAGAGTCTTGTCAACCAAGACAGCCCCACAGTATCCAGAGCCTTAAGGAACTCATCCACCACCGGGGCCTTGCCACAGAGGAGCTTTTTAACTACCTAGGCAACCTAAGCCCCAGAAATAGGAGAGTCCACCACATATTCCCCAGGCACTGCTTGGCCTGTCGCTATGCCCGCTGCCTCTGGAGTCCCATGAGCCAAAAGGACCCGATAGGCTCTTTCTTCAGCTTGACGGCATCCCTCACTGCTGGTGGCCACCAGCGAGTTCTAGGATTACCGCCACGACAGGCACCAAACACCTTGCGGCCACAGCTCCAATCAGCAGCCTCGACAAGAGAGGCACGGAACATGGTCCACTCAGACTCAATGTCCAGCACCTCCCTCGTGACATGTTCAAAGTTCTTCCTTATGTTTGAACATTGTGTTTGTTATGGACAATCCGTGACGAGCACAAAAGTCCAATAACAAAGCACCACTTGGGTTCAGATCCGGGTGGCCATTTTTCCCAATCACGACTCTCCAGGTTTCACTGTCCTTGCCAACATGAGCATTGAAGTCCCCCAACAGAACAAGGGAATCACCCGAGGGAGCACTCTCCAGTACTCCCTCAAGGGAATCCAAAAAGAGTGGGTACTCTGAGCTGCTGTTTGGTGCGTAAACACAAACAACAGTCAGGACCCGTCACCCAACCCGAAGGCGGAGGGAAGCTACCATCTCGTCTACTGGGTTAAAGTCCAACGTGCAGGCTTTGAGCAACAACAATTGCCACCCCAGCCTCTCATTGCTTGCAACGCCAGAGTGGAAGAGAGTCCAGCCCCTCTTGAGAGAACAGGTTCCAGAGCCCTTGCTGTGCGTCGAAGTGAGTCCAACTATATCTAGCCGGAACTTCTTCACCTGGCGCACCAGCTCAGGCTCTTTCCCTCCCAGCGAGGTGACGTTCCACGTCCCAAGAGCGAGCTTATGTAGCCGATAATCGGACCGCCAAGTGCCCTGCCTTCGGCTGCCGCCCAGTTCACACTGCATCCGACCTCTATGACCTCAATGGGCCCATGAGTGGTGAGCCCATTGGAGGGTTGACCCACGTTGCCTCTTCGAGCTGAGCCCGGCAGGGCCCCATGGAGACAGGCCCGGCCACCAGTCGCTCGCCATCGTGCCCCACCTCTGCGCCTGGCTCCACAGGGGAGCCACGGTGACCTGCGCCTGGGCGAGAAAAAATCTAGGTCCTCGATTTGTACTTTTCATAAAGGTCTTTGAGCTGCTCTTTGTCTGATCCCTCACCTAGGACCTTTTCTCAGGGGATCCCGAGGCGTTCCCAGGCCAGCCGGGAGACATAGTGTTCCCAATGTGTCCTGGGTCTTCCCCGTGGCCTCCAGGATGACAGAGCTTCACCTTCACCAGGGGTGTCAAACTCAAATACAGAGTGGGCCAAAGTTTAAAACTGAACAAAGCCGCGGGCCAAGGTTGAACAAATTAACCTTTTATTAGGGACCCAAACAAGTTTTGCATTGAATATTGAACAAGCAAGGCTTATATAACTTTATAGTGACATGCAAAATGGAGTTTCAAATAATAATAATAATAATTAAAAAATATCAATTGCATATCAAATATAATTTAATTAAAAATTGAATGCCTCTTTTCTATTTGCAGCCTTCTGAGGTAAATATCAACATGAACTTTTTCCACAGGCTAATAAATTTGAAAATAAAATAACAATGAATAAAACAACCATTCAGGACTTTAAACTGCTCAGTTTGCAACACACTGATCTAATTTGATGTGCCCAAGCCAGATACCTGGCATCTTTTTTTAGATGCTAGTTATTTAATGTCGGGGCTCAGGCTTTGAGCTGAGGCAACTTTCATTATCGGACAAGGTGTTCAACAGTCATATCTCGTACACCCGATTCTAACATCTTTTAGACCCAGTCACAAGATATGTGCAGCTTCAGCACGCATACACAAATGAATGCAGCGCATACTTCATCAACAGCGATACAGGTTACACTGAGGGTGCCAGTATAAAAAACTTTAACACTGTTAGAAATATACGCCACACTGTGAACCCACACCAAACAAAAATAAAAAACACTTTTCGGGAGAACATCCGCACCGTAACACAACATAAACACAAAAGAACAAATACCCAGAATCTTTTGCAGCACTAACTCTTTCGGGACGCTACAAAATACACCCCCGCTACCACACACACACACACACACACACACCTTGTAGCGTCTCGGAAGATTTAGTGCTACAAAGGGTTCTGGGTATTTGTTGTGTTGTGTTTATGTTGTGTTACGGTGCGGATGTTCTCCCGAAATGTGTTTGTCATTCTTGTTTGGTGTGGGTTCACAGTGTGGCGTATATTTCTAAAAGTGTTAAAGTTTTTTATTTGGCTACCGTCAGTGTAACCTGTATCGCTGTTGATGAAGTATGCGTTGCATTCAATTGTGTGTGGGTGCAGAAGCTGCACTGACATGAAACTGGGCCGGCACTCGTTTGACTAGCTGAAAAAAAAAAAAAAAAAAAAAAATCGGGAGGAGTGCTGGAGTCACTCCCGGGAGGGTTGGCAAGTATTAAAAGTAGCGGTGAATGTGGTGTTACCGCGGCACTGCCGCAATGTATAATCGACGGTCCAGCTTTAGTGTTAATTTGATATTGCCTCAAGGGCCAAGTCAAATTACACGTTGGGCCAAATTTGGCCCACGGGCCAGAGTTTGACACCCATGACCTTCACTGTAAAAAACTACTGTAAAAATAAAAAATTAAATTACAGTTATATACTCCATCCATCCATCCACTTTCTACCGCTTATTCCCTTCGGGGTCGCTGGAGCCTATCTCAGCTACAATCGGGCGGAAGGCGGGGTACACCCTGGACTAGTCGCCACCTCATCGCAGGGCCAACACAGATAGACAGACAACATTCACACTCACATTCACACACTAGGGCCAATTTAGTGTTGCCAATCAACCTATCATGTTCTTCTTAAATGCAGTTAAGTACTGTAAATTTTGTTGCATTTTTCAAAAAATATCGACCAGCAGTAAGTTACTGTAAAACCTACAGTGTAATTCAGTATTTTTCAGACTTGTTTCTTGCGTCCGCCCACAATACGTCCAACCGAGCTTCATTTCACCTGGCCGACCCTGCTAAATCCATCCTACTGCATCGTGTGTTTTTGATAACAAGGTAAGAGTCACTTGTACCTTGATGTGTCATTTTCTGTTTGAATTACTTTATATATATATTTATAAAGTCCGAAATGACATAGCGTCACAGTCAGCATCACAGACACTATCGTTGACCACGCGCATGTACCGCCGCATGCTAGCTAGCTAAGTTTTCTTCTTTTTTGTCATAGTCATCATAAAAGATGATAACTTGCAACATATGTGCTACGACTTGCAGCAATGTATTTGCGTATGTTAGACACATGCGGAGTCATAGTTGTATGCCTAATGCATCGTTTAAGTGTGCTTTCCCTAAATGCACAAGAGTTTTTTCCAACTTCTTAGCCTTCAAAACTCACAGCCGTCGTCATAAATATGGCAAGAGTAGGACTGATATGTATAGCGCAGAAGGTTTACCTTGTAATATTGTCTCATGTAGCGCGAAGTGCGCTGATATACGGGCCTTTCTCCTGCATTTGAAAAGTCATATTACCGAAGGTAGGACAGTTACGTGCCCCTTCAGTCAATGTGAAAAAAGATTTACAGTTAAGTCTACTTTCACATCGCACGTGTCAAGGAAGCACTACGGCTATACTGAACAAAGTTTGACTTGATCAACAGCAAATCCAAGCAGCTCTTGTGTTATTAACACTGATGATGACTATTGTGATATGCAACTTGAGAATTCAGGATATTCCTGTTATGAAGACATGGAGGTCTACTTGCATTAAAAAAATGTTCATAGCACTGAAAAAAGGTTGAGAACCACTGCCTTAGGACAGTGGTTCTCAACCTTTTTTCAGTGATGTACCCCTGTGAACATTTTTTAAATTCAAGTACCCCCTAATCAGAGCAAAGCATTTTTGGTTGAAAAAAAGAGATAAAGAAGTAAAATACAGCACTATGTCATCAGTTTCTGATTTATTGAATTGTATAACAGTGCAAAATATTGCTCATTTGTTGTGGTCTTTCTTGAACTATTTGGAAAAAAAGATATAAAAATAACTAAAAACTTGTTGAAAAATAACCAAGTGATTCAATTATAAATAAACATTTTTGCACATAGAAGTAATCAACTTAAAGTGCCCTCTTTGGGGATTGCAATAGCGATCCATCTGGATTCATGAACTTCATTCTCAACATTTCTTCACAAAAAAAGAAATCTTTAACATCAATATTTATGGAACATGTCCACTACGCTTTAACCAAGCCTCCATTGTTTTCTACATGGATAGTTGATTGACAGTTGGTGCCGTGTGGCACCGGCAGGTAGGGTCAAACCATCATGGCATGGGGGAAACTCTGGCTTTATGGTAATGAATGGAATAGCCTACTTGATTAGTTGTTCAGTTTATGAACTTACATTCATATTTTGTCGAAGTATTATTCAATAAATATATTTATGAAGGATTTTTGAATTGTTGCTATTTTTAGAATATTTAAAAAAAATCTCACGTACCCCTTGGCATACCTTCAAGTACCCCCAGGAGTACGCGTACCCCCATTTGAGAACCACTGCCTTAGGAGACTAGATGTAAACAGAGTAAAGAGAGAGCGAGTGAGGTGGCCATTCCAAATACTTTTAAAATGCTACCCATATTGGATACTGTTTAGGAACATAAACTGCATTTCTTGACTGTACCAGTTGCTGGATGATCAGCATGGAAGGTGATGTCATCTGCAAAGGCGTCCAACCTAGCTTAATCTCAGGGCTTGCTGCCCTTCTTGCCACCTACTTTGTGTTCAACTTGGAATACCAAGAGGAAGGTCCTCGGACATTGGAATTTGTTCAAAGGTAAATCCTCTTGATACTGTTAAAATACTGTTAGGATATTTTATTTTATATTTCTCACCTCTGTTCAGGAATTTGACTTGTCATTTCCCCAATTTTGTGCCTTAAATCAATGACTCTTCTGTTCCTTTGTGGACCTTCTTATTAGGGACTGAAGCACCAGTTTGACTCTAGGATACAGAGAAGGTAGGTAATGTGCAGGTAAAGATATGTTGACTGCGTCAAAGAAGGAAGCACCTGTTTGACCCCAGGATGCAGAAAAAGTAGGTAATTTGCAGGTAAAGATATGTTGACTGGATGATGGCAGGAAGCACCAGCTTGACCCGAGAATGCAGAGCAAGTAGGTAATGTGCGGGTGAAGATATGTTGAATGGGTAAAGGCAGGAAGCACCAGTGTGACCCCACTATGCAGGGAAGGTAGGTAATGTGCGGGTGAAGGTATGTTGAATGGGTGAAAGAAGGAAGCGCAGGTGTGGTCGAGGCCATGCAGACAAGGTAGGTATGTGCAGGTGAAGATATGTTGTATGGTGAAAGAAAGAAGCACCAGTGTGACCCAAGGATGCAGGGAAGGTAGGTAATGTGCAGGTAAAGATATGTTGAATGGGTAAAGGCAAGAAGCACCAGTGTGACCCCAGGATGCAGAGAAGATAGGTAATGAGCAGGTAACGATATGTTAAATGGGTGAAAGCAGGAAACATCAGCGTAAATACACGGTCCCGTAGATGGAGAGAAAACATAAATAGAGAGAGGGATTGGGGAGGCTTTAGCATTGTCTTCCTCTCTGAATTTGTCTTAATGGGTTTTAGAGCATTCACTCATCTACAGCTGTGGTTATGGTATAGGCTCACATATATCCTAAAATTGATATTAATATTTGTGCAGTGCATATTCCTAAATAACAATGTGAGGGGGGTTCTGTATCGACTGCAAGTAATATTCAATCACAACAGAATATCTATTATGCTTTCTCTCTTTTTTAGGCGATTCATTGGCGTTCACCCTGAGAGGGGAACAAAGGCTAGCCAGGGAAAGGTGGTGTCCAAGAAGACCGGGAAGCTGGTCCAGAAAAAGGCAGCAACTGTAAATCCTCACGTAGCCACCCTTATAAAACATCTCACAGACTTTGAGTGGGGCTTTATGTAGCCGACAACTAAACACTGGACTCGTGTTCAGTGTTTTGTCTCCAATTAAGTGGACATGTTATAAATGTTAAAATGCTTTACTGAAAATAAGAATAATGCACTAAATGTACATTGAATGTATTTGATGCACTTTAAAATAATTGGTTAATAAAAACATAATCTTGCAAGGCCATTTCTCCAGTCATTTTTATGCCAGCAGATTGCAGGGGTTTTGATTTTGAAAAATTAAAAGTTCAACTCATTAACTTCTAGTGGCATTATACTGTAAAGCTCAGTCTATAGTGCTTACAATTATTTTACTGTAATTAACTGTTAATGGATATTACAGTAGATACACTAAAATAACAGTGTAATGCCGCTAAACAGATGACAGTATTATGCTGTGAAGCGTATATTTGATACAGCACAGTACTGTGATACTTTTTAGAGTAATAAACTGTAGTGATAAATCACAGTATGTGTGCTGTAGAAAAACAGTTTTATACTGGAACCATTAGCTGCCAGTAGGTTACTGTAATTAAACGGTGAAAATTCTTACAGTAAGGGAGAGACCCGCCACCCAGGGGAGAAAACTCATTTCGGCCGCTTGTACCCATGATCTTGTCCTTCCGGTCATAACCCAAAGCTCATGACCATAGGTGAGGATGGGAAAGTAGATTGACCGGTAAATTGAGAGCTTTTCCTTCTGGCGCAGCTCCTTCTTACCACAACGAATCGATATAGCGTCCTCATTACTGAAGACGCCGCACCGATCAGCCTGTGCATCTCACGATCCACTCTTCCCTCACTCATGAACAAGACTCCAGGTACTTGAACTCATCCACTTGGGGCAAGATCTCCTGCCCAACCTCGAGATGGCACTCCACCCTTTCCCGGGCGAGAACCTTGGACTTGGAGGTGCTGATTCTCATCCCAGTCGCTTCACACTCGGCTGCGAACCAATCCAATGAGAGCTGAAGATCCTGGCCAGTTAAAGCCATAAGGACCACATCATCTGCAAAAAGGAGAGACCTAATCCTGCAGCCACCAAACCGGATCCCCTCAACGCCATGACTGCGCCTAGAAATTCTGTCCATAAAATGTATGAACACATTTGGTGACAAAGGGCAGCCAACACGAGGGTTGGACTCCGTTCCAACCCTCACTGGAAAGGGATCCGACTTACTGCTGGCAATGCGGACCAAGCTCTGACACTGATTATACAGGGAGCGACCCGCCACAATCAGACATGCCGATACCCCATACTCTCTGAGCACTCCCCACAGGACTTCCCGGGGTGGCCACGGTCGAATGTCTTCTCCAAGTCCACAAAGCACATGTAGACTGGTTGGACAAACTCCCATGCACACTGAAGGACCCTGCCGAGAGTATAGATCTGGTCTACCGTTCCACGACCAGGACGAAAACCACACTGTTCGTCCTGGATCCGAGGTTCCTCCTCTCCAGTACACATGAATAGACCTTACCGGGAAGGCTGAGGAGTGTCATCTACGATAGTTGGAACACACCCTCCGGTTCCCCTTCTTAAAGAGAGGAACCACCACCCAGGCACTGCTTGGCCTGTCGGTATGCCCGCTGCCTCTGGAGTCCCATGAGCCAAAAGGACCAGATAAGCTCTTTCTTCAGCTTGACGGCATCCCACCAGCGGGTTCTAGGATTACCGCCACGACAGGCACCAAACACCTTGCGGCCACAGCTCCAATCAGCTGGCTTGACAAGAGAGGCACGGAACATGATCCATTCAGACTCAATGTCCAGCACCTCCTTTGTGACATGTTCAAAGTTCCTCCGGAGGTAGAAAAAGAAACTCTCTCTGACAGGAGACTCTGCTAGGCATTCCCAAAAGACTCTCACAATGCGTTTGGGCCTGCCTGGTCTGTCCGGGATCCTACCCCACCATCGGGGCCAGCTCACCAGGTGGTGATCGGTAGAAAGCTCGCCCCTCTCTTCACCCGAGTGTCCAAAACATGAGGCCGCAAATCCCATGACACAACTACAAAGTCAATAATGGAACTGTGGCCGAGGGTGTCCTGGTGTCAAGTGCACATATGGACACCCTTATGTTTGAACATTGTGTTTGTTATGGACAATCCGTGACGAGCACAAAAGTCCAATAACAAAGCACCACTTGGGTTCAGATCCGGGTGGCCATTTTTCCCAATCACGACTCTCCAGGTTTCAAAGTCGTTGCCAACATGAGCGTTGAAGACCCCCAGCAGAACAAAGAAATCACCCGAGGGAGCACTCTCAAGGGAATCCAAAAAGAGTGGGTACTCTGAGCTGCTGTTTGGTGCGTAAACACCAACAACAGTCAGGACCCGTCACCCAACCCGAAAGCGGAGGGAAGCTACCATCTCGTCTTCTGGGTTAAGTCCAACGTGCAGGCTTTGAGCTGGGGGGGCAACAAGAATTGCCAACCCAGCCTCTCATTACTTGCAACGCCAGAGTGGAAGAGAGTCCAACCCCTCTTGAGAGAACAGGTTCCAGAGCCCTTGCTGTGCGTCGAAGTGAGTCCAGCTTTATCTAGCCGGGAACTTCTCCACCTCGCGAGGTGACGTTCCACGTCCCAAGAGCGAGCTTATGTAGCCGATAATCGGACCGCCAAGTGCCCTGCCTTCGGCTTCCGCCCAGCTAATACTGCACCCGACCTCTATGACCCAGCCCATGAGTGGTGAGCCTATTGCAGGGGGGACCCACGTTGCCTCTTCGAGCTGGGCCCCATGGGCACCAGTCGCTCGCCATCGTGCCCCACCTCTGGGCCTGGCTCCACAGGGGAGCCACGGTGACCCGCGTCCGGGCGAGAAAATATCTAGGTCCTCGATTTGTACTTTTCATAAAGGTCTTTGAGCTGCTCTTTGTCTGATTCCTCACCTAGGACCTGTTTGTCTTGGGGGACCCTACCAGGGGGCATAGAAGCCCCCGGACAACATAGCTCCTAGGATCAGTGGGACACGCAAACCACAAAGGTGGCGGCTCAGAAAGCAGGTTATATAAACATAACTCCAAAACCAAACATGCAAGATGTCTAAACATGCCTGTAATATTGTATCAATGTGAGTTTTACTAGAATCGGTTGTTTTTTTAAGGCTTGCAAACACAAAAATTTTTTTTTACTCAATATGACAGTAAGTTCTTAAAATGCTGAGATAATGTGAAAAAAGCAATACAAATGTATTCCAACATGATTCCTAAACCAAACATGCAAAATGTCTAAAAATGCCTGTAATATTGAATCCATGTGAGTTTTACTAGAATCATTTGTTTTTGTAAGGTTTGCAAATACAAAAATTGAGTTTTATGACGGACACAAGTTAGTTTTTTTACTCATTATAACAGTATGGATGTCATACTATATATTAAAGTTATATAAACATGACTCCAAAACCAAACGTGCATTATGTCCAAAATTGCCTGTAATATTGTATAGATGTGAGTTTTACTAGAATCAGGTTTGCAAATACAAAAATTGGGTTTTATGACAGTATACTGTCACACTCAATATGACAGTATAACTGTCATACTAAATCCATCCATTTCCTTCCGCTTATCCGAGGTCGGGTTGCGGTGGCAGCAGCCTAAGCAGAGAGCCCAGACTTCCCTCTCCCCAGCCACTTCGTCCAGCTCTTCTCGGGGGATCCCCAGGCGTTCCCAGGCCATAGTCTTTCCAATGTATCCTAGGTCTTCCCCATGGCCTCCTGCCGTTCGGACCTAGGGAGGCGTTCGGGTGGCATCCTGAGCAGATGCCCGAACCACCTCATCTGGCTCCTCTCAATGTGGAGGAGCAGCGGCTTTACACTGAGTTCCTCCCAGATGACAGAGCTTCTTACCCTATCTCTAAGGGAGAGACCTACCACCCGGCGGAGGAAACTCATTCCGGCCGCTTGTACCCGTGACCTTGTCCTTTCGGTCATAACCCAAAGCTCATGACCATAGGTGAGGATGGGAACGTTGATCGACCGGTAAATTGAAAGCTTTTCCTTCTGGCTCAGCTCCTTCTTCACCACAACGGATCGATATAGCGTCCTCATTACTGAAGACGCAGCACCGATCCGCCTGTAGATCTCACAATCCACTCTATCCTCACTCGTGAATAAGACTCCTAGGTACTTGAACTCCTTCACTTGGGGCAAGATCTCTTTCCCAACCTCGAGATGGCACTCCACCCTTTCCCGGGCGAGAAACCATGGACTCGGACTTGGAGGTGCTGATTCTCATCCCAGTCGCTTCACTGCGAACCGATCCAATGAAAGCTGAAGATCTTGGCCAGTTGAAGCCATCAGGACCACATCATCTGCAAAAAGCAGAGACCTAATCCTGCAGCCACCAAACCAGGCGCAGTCATGGCGTTGAGGGGATCCTCAAAGCCATGACTGCGCCTAGATATTCTGTCCATTAAAGTTATGAACAGAATCGGTGACAAAGGGCAGCCTTGGCGGAGTCCAACCCTCACTGGAAAGGGGTCCGACATACTGCCGGCAATGCAGACCAAGCTCTGACACTGATCATACAGGGAGACACCCGCCACAATCAGACATGCCGATACTCCATACTCTCTGAGCACTCCCCACAGGATTTCCCGGGGGCCAAGGTCGAATGTCTTCTCCAAGTCCACAAAACTTATGTAGAGTGGTTGGGCAAACTCCCATGCACACTCAAGGACCCTGCCGAGAGTATAGAGCTGGTCTACCGTTCCACGACCAGGACGAAAACCACACTGTTCGTCCTGGATCCGAGGTTCCTCCTCTCCATTACACATGAATAGACCTTACCGGGAAGGCTGAGGAGTGTGATCTACGATAGTTGGAACACACCCTCCGGTTCCCCTTCTTAAAGAGAGGAACCACCACCCCGGTCTGCCAATCCAGAGGTACCGCCCCCGATGTAGACGCAATGTTGCAGAGTCTTGTCAACCAAGACTGCCCCACAGCATCCAGAGCCTTAAGGAACTCCGGACGGAGGAGCTTTTTAACTACCTTGGCAACCTCAGCCCCAGAAATAGGAGAGCCCACCACAGACTTCCCAGGCACTGTTTCCTCATAGGAAGACGTGTTGGTGGGACTGAGGAGGTCTCGCTTGGCCTGTCGGTATGCCCACTGCCTCTGGAGTCCCATGAGCCAAAAGGACCCGGTGGCTCTTTCTTCAGCTTGACAGCATCCCTCACTGCTGGTGGATTACCGCCACGACAGGCACCAAACACCTTGCGGCCACAGCTTCAATCAGCTGGCTCAACAAGAGAGGAACGGAACATGGTCCACTCAGACTCAATGTCCAGCACCTCCCTCGTGACATGTTCAAAGTTCTTCCGGACATGTTCAAAGTTCTTCAGGAGACTCTGCTAGGTGTTCCCAGCAGACCCTTACAATGCGTTTGGGCCTGCCAGGTCTGACCGGCATCCTCCCCTACCATCGGAGCCAGCTCACCACCAGGTGGTGGTTGGTATAAAGCTCTGCCCCTCTCTTCACCGAGTGTCCAAAACATGAGGCCGCAAATCCCATGACACAACTACAAAGTCAATCATGCGGCCGAGGGTGTCCTTGTGCCAAGTGCACATATGGACACCCTTATGTTTGAACATTGTGTTTGTTATGGACAATCCGTGACAAGCACAAAAGTCCAATAACAAAGCACCACTTGGGTTCAGATCCGGGTGGCCATTTTTCCCAATCACGACTCTCCAGGTTTCACTGTCGTTGCCAACATAGCGTTGAAGTCCACCAGCAGAACAAGGGAATCACCCGAGGGAGCACTCTCCAGTACTCCCTCAAGGGAATCCAAAAATAGCTGGTACTCTGAGCTGCTGTTTGGTGTGTAAACACAAACAACAGTCAGGACCCGTCACCCAACCCGAAGGCTGAAGGAAGCTACCATCTCGTCTATTGGGTTTAAAGTCCAACGTGCAGGCTTTGAGCCAGGGGGCAACAAGAATTGCCACCCCAGCCTCTCATTAGTTGCAACGCCAGTGTGGAATCTCTTCCACTCTGGCGTTGCAACTAATGAAAGTTCAGCTCAGTCCAGCCCCTCTGAGAGAACAGGTTCCAGAGCCCTTGCTGTGAGTCCAACTATATCTAGCCGGGAACGTCTCCACCTCAAGCACCAGCTCAGGCTCCTTCCCTCCCAGCGAGGTGACGTTCCATGTCCCAAGAGCGAGCTTATGTAGCCGATAATCGGACCACCAAGTGCCCTGCCTTCGGCTGCCGCCCAGCTCACACTGCACCCTCTATGACCCAGCCCATGAGTGGTGAGCCCTGGAGGGGGGATCCATGTTGCCTCTTCGAGCTGAGCACGGCTGGGCCCCATGGGGACAGGCCCGTCAATCGCCATCGTGCCACACCTCTGGGCCTGGCTCCACAGGGGAGCCACGGTGACCTGCGTCCGGGCGAGAAAAAAATCTAGGTCCTCAATTGTACTTTTAATAAAGGTCTTTGAGCTGCTCTTTGTCTGATCCCTCACCTAGGACCTGTTTGTCTTGGGAGACCATAGAAGCCCCCGGACAACATAGTTCCTGGATCAGTGGGACACGCAAACCACAAAGGTGGCGGCTCAGAAAGCAGGTTATATAAATATAACTCCAAAACCAAACATGCAATATGTCTAAACATGCCTGTAATATTGTATCAATGTGAGTTTTCCTAGAATCGGTTGTTTTTGTAAGGTTTGCAAATACAAAAAATAGGTTTTACTCACAATGACAAAATCACACTCAATATGACAGTTATTTAAACATAACTCATAAACCACACAAAAAAATGGCTAATAATGCCTGAAATAATGAATCATTGGGAGTTTTACTGAGTTTTACATTTTGCAAACACAAAAAGTAGTTTTTTACTTGACTGTAATGTTCTTAGAACCCTGAGATAATGGGGAAAAAGCAATAAAAATGTATTTAAACCTAACTCCTAAACAACAAATGCAAAATGGCTAATAATGCATGTAACGTTGTTAGTTTAAAAAAATGATCTTTTGTAAAGATATCAAAGACACAAGCTAGTTTTTTTTATTCAATATGACAGTATAACAGTCATACTAAATATGAAAGTTATATAATCATAACTCCGAAACCAAACATGTGTCATGTCTAAAAATGCCTGTAAAAATGTATTAATGTGAGTTTGTAAGGTTTGCAAAAACAAAAAGTAGTTTTTTCCTCAATATGAAAGTAAGGATTTTAGAATCCTGAGATAATGCGAAAAAAGCAATAAAAATGTATTTAAACATAATTCCTAAACAACCCATGCAAAATGGGTAATAATGCCTGGAGACATGTATCTTTGTTAGTTTTACTAGAAAAATGATCTTTTGTAAAGTTTGCAAAGACACAAGCTAGTTTTTTTTATTCAATATGACAGTATAACAGTCATACTAAATATAAAAGTTATATAAACATAACTCCAAAACCAAACATGTGTCATGTCTAAAAATGTCTGTAATAATGTATTTATGTGAGTTCGTAAGGTTTGCAAAAACAAAAAGTAGTTTTTTACTCAATATGAAAGTAATGATCTTAGAATCCTGAGATAATGCGAAAAAAGCAATAAAAATGTATTTAAACATAACTCCTAAAAAACCCAGGCAAAATGGGTAATAATGCCTGGAGACATGTATATTTGTTAGTTTTACTAGGAAATGTATATTTTGTAAAGTTTGCAAAGACACAAGCTAGTTGTTTTTATTCAATAAGACAGTATAACAGTCATACTAAATATGAAAGTTATATAAACATAACTCCAGAACCAAACGTGTGTCATGTCTAAAATTGCCTATAATAATGTATTTATGTGAGTTTGTAAGGTTTGCAAAAACAAAAAGTAGTTTTTTCCTCAATATGAAAGTAATGATCTTAGAATCCCGAGATAATGCGAAAAAAGCAATAAAAATGTATTTAAACATATTTCCTAAACACCCCATGCAAAATGGGTAATAATGCCTGGAGACATGTATCTTTGTTAGTTTTACTAGGAAATGTATATTTTGTAAAGTTTGCAAAGACACAAGCTAGTTGTTTTTATTCAATAAGACAGTATAACAGTCATATTAAATATAAAAGTTATATAAACATAACTCCAAAACCAAACATGTGTCATGTCTAAAAATGCCTGTAATAATGTATTTATGTGAGTTTGTAAGGTTTGCAAAAACAAAAAGTAGTTTTTTCCTCAATATGAAAGTAATGATCTTAGAATCCTGAGATAATGCGAAAAAAGCAATAAAAATGTATTTAAACATATTTCCTAAACACCCCATGCAAAATGGGTAATAATGCCTGGAGACATGTATCTTTGTTAGTTTTACTAGAAAAATGATCTTTTGTAAAGTTTGCAAAGACACAAGCTAGTTTTTTTTATTCAATATGACAGTATAACAGTCATACTAAATATAAAAGTTATATAAACATAACTCCAAAACCAAACATGTGTCGTGTCTAAAAATGTCTGTAATAATGTATTTATGTGAGTTTGTAAGGTTTGCAAAAACAAAAAGTAGTTTTTTCCTCAATATGAAAGTAATGATCTTAGAATCCTGAGATAATGCGAAAAAAGCAATAGAAATGTATTTAAACATATTTCCTAAACACCCCATGCAAAATGGGTAATAATGCCTGGAGACATGTATCTTTGTTAGTTTTACTAGGAAATGTATATTTTGTAAAGTTTGCAAAGACACAAGCTAGTTGTTTTTATTCAATAAGACAGTATAACAGTCATATTAAATATAAAAGTTATATAAACATAACTCCAAAACCAAACATGTGTCATGTCTAAAAATGCCTGTAATAATGTATTTATGTGAGTTTGTAAGGTTTGCAAAAACAAAAAGTAGTTTTTTACTCAATATGAAAGTAAAGTTCTTAAAACCTGAGATAATGCGAAAAAAGCAATAAAAATGTATTTAAACATAATTCCTAAACAACCCATGCAAAATGGGTAATAATGCCTGGAGACATGTATCTTTGTTAGTTTTACTAGAAAAATGATCTTTTGTAAAGTTTGCAAAGACACAAGCTAGTTTTTTTTTATTCAATATGACAGTATAACAGTCATACTAAATATAAAAGTTATATAAACATAACTCCAAAACCAAACATGTGTCATGTCTAAAAATGTCTGTAATAATGTATTTATGTGAGTTTGTAAGGTTTGCAAAAACAAAAAGTAGTTTTTTACTCAATATGAAAGTAATGATCTTAGAATCCTGAGATAATGCGAAAAAAGCAATAAAAATGTATTTAAACATATTTCCTAAACAACCCTTGCAAAATGGGTAATAATGCCTGGAGACATGTATCTTTGTTATTTTTACTAGAAAAATGATCTTTTGTAAAGTTTGCAAAGACACAAGCAAGTTTTTTTTATTCAATATGACAGTATAACAGTCATACTAAATATAATAGTTATATAAACATAACTCCAAAACCAAACATGTGTCATGTCTAAAAATGTCTGTAATAATGTATTTATGTGAGTTTGTAAGGTTTGCAAAAACAAAAAGTAGTTTTTTACTCAATATGAAAGTAATGATCTTAGAATCCTGAGATAATGCTAAAAAAGCAATAAAAATGTATTTAAACATATTTCCTAAACAACCCTTGCAAAATGGGTAATATTGCCTGGAGACATGTATCTTTGTTAGTTTTACTAGAAAAATGATCTTTTGTAAAGTTTGCAAAGACACAAGCTAGTTTTTTTTATTCAATATGACAGTATAACAGTCATACTAAATATAAAAGTTATATAAACATAACTCCAAAACCAAACATGTGTCATGTCTAAAAATGTCTGTAATAATGTATTTATGTGAGTTTGTAAGGTTTGCAAAAACAAAAAGTAGTTTTTTCCTCAATATGAAAGTAATGATCTTAGAATCCTGAGATAATGCGAAAAAAGCAATACAAATGTATTCAAACACAACTTTTAAACCAAACATGTAAATTGTCTAAAAATGCCTGTAATATTGAATCTATGTAAGTTTTACTAGAATCAATTGTTTTTGTAAGGTTTGCAAATACAAAAATTAGGTTTTACACATAATGACATTATAACTTTAACACTCAATATGAAAGTTATTTAATTATAACTCCTAAATACACATGAAACATGTCTAATAGCGTGAAAAAAATTATCTTTGTGAGTGTTGCTAGAAACATTTTCTTTTGTAAGGTTTGCAAAGACACAAGTTAGTTTTTTTAACTCACTATGACAGTATAACGCCACACTCAATATGACAGTTACATAACTCCTAAACTACACCTGAAAAATGGCTAATAATGCCTGAAATAATGCATCTTTGGGAGTTTTACTGGAAACATATGCTTTTTTTAAGGCTTGCAAACACAAAAATTATTTTTTTACTCAATATGACAGTAATGTTCTAAAAATCCTGAGATAATGTGAAAAAAGCAATACAAATGTATTACAACATAATTCCTAAACCAAACATGCAAAATGTCTGAAAATGCCTGTAATATTGAATCCATGTGAGTTTTATTTGAATCAGTTGTATGGTTTGCTAATACAAAAATTGGGTTTTATGACAAACACAAGTTAGTTTTTTTACTCAATATAACAGTTTAGCTGTCATACTATATATGAAAGTTATATAAACATAACTCCAAAACCAAAACCAAACATGCATTATGTCCAAAACTGCCTGTAATATTGTATATATGTGAGTTTTACCAGAATCAGGGTTGCAAATACAAAAATTGGGTTTTATGACAGTATACTGTCACACTCAATATGACAGTTATTTAAACATAACTCAAACAACACATGCAAAATAGCTAATAATGCCTGGAGCATGTATCTTAGTTAGTTTTACTAGAAAAATGGTATTTTGTAAGGTTTGCAAAGACACAAGTTAGTTGTTTTTTTTATTCAATATGACGGTATAACTGTCATACTAAATATGAAAGTTAGATAAACATTACTCTAAAACCAAACATGCATTGTGTCTAAAAATGCCTGTAATATTGTATCTGTGTGAGTTTAACTAGATTTAGTTGTTTTTGTAAGGTTTGCAAATACAAAATAAGGGTTTTACTCACTATGACAGTTTACTGTCACACTCAATCTGACAGTTATTTATTTAAACATAACTCCTAAACCACACATGCAAAATGGCTAATAATGCCTGGAGATATGTATCTTTGTGAGTTTTACTAGAAACATTATATTGTGTAAGGTTTAGTTAGTTTTTGTACTCAATCTGACAGTATAACTGTCATTCTAAATCGATCCATTTTCTTCCGCTTATCCGAGGTCGGGTTGCGGGAGCAGCAGCCTGAGCAGAAAATCCCAGATTTCCCTCTCCCCAGCCACTTCGTCCAGCTCTTCTCGGGGTATTCCGAGGTGTTCCCAGGCCAGCCGGGGACATAGCCTTTCCAATGTGTCCTAGGTCTTCCCCGTGGCCTCCTGCCACACCTCCCTAGAGGCGTTCGGGTGGCATCCTGAGCAGATGCCCGAACCACCTCATGCCTCCTCTCAATGTGGAGGAGCAGCGGCTTTACTTTGAGTTCCTCCCGGATGACAGAGCTTCTCACCCTGTCTCTAAGGGAGAGACCCACCACCCGGCAGAGGAAACGCATTTCGGCCGCTTGTCCTTTCGGTCATAACCCAAAGCTGGGAACGTAGATCGACGGTAAATTGAGAGCTTTTCCTTCTGGCTCAGCTCCTTCTTCACCACAACGGATCGATATAGCGTCCTCAATACTGAAGACGCCGCACCAATCCGCCTGTGGATCTCTCGATCCACTCTATCCTCACTCGTGAACAAGACTCCTAGGTACTTGAACTCCTCCACTTGGGGCAAGATCTCCTCCCCAACCTGGAGATGGCACTCGACCCTTTCCTGCGTGGACTTGGACTTGGAGGTGCTGATTCTCATCCCAGTCGCTTCACACTCAAGGACCCTGCCGAGAGTATAGACCTGGTCTACCGTTCCACGACCAGGACGAAAACCACACTGTTCGTCCTGGATCCGAGTTTCCTCCTCTCCAGTACACATGAATAGACCTTACCGGGAAGGCTGAGGAGTGTGTTTCACGATAGTTGGAACACACCCTCCGGTTCCCCTTCTTAAAGAGAGGAACCACCACCCCGGTCTGCCAATCCAGAGGTACCGCCCCCAATGTTCACGCGATGTTGCAGAGTCTTGTCAACCAAGACAGCCCCACAGTATCCAGAGCCTTAAGGAACTCATCCACCACCGGGGCCTTGCCACAGAGGAGCTTTTTAACTACCTAGGCAACCTAAGCCCCAGAAATAGGAGAGTCCACCACAGATTCCCCAGGCACTGCTTGGCCTGTCGCTATGCCCGCTGCCTCTGGAGTCCCATGAGCCAAAAGGACCCGATAGGCTCTTTCTTCAGCTTGACGGCATCCCTCACTGCTGGTGGCCACCAGCGAGTTCTAGGATTACCGCCACGACAGGCACCAAACACCTTGCGGCCACAGCTCCAATCAGCAGCCTCGACAAGAGAGGCACGGAACATGGTCCACTCAGACTCAATGTCCAGCACCTCCCTCGTGACATGTTCAAAGTTCTTCCTTATGTTTGAACATTGTGTTTGTTATGGACAATCCGTGACGAGCACAAAAGTCCAATAACAAAGCACCACTTGGGTTCAGATCCGGGTGGCCATTTTTCCCAATCACGACTCTCCAGGTTTCACTGTCCTTGCCAACATGAGCATTGAAGTCCCCCAACAGAACAAGGGAATCACCCGAGGGAGCACTCTCCAGTACTCCCTCAAGAGAATCCAAAAAGAGTGGGTACTCTGAGCTGCTGTTTGGTGCGTAAACACAAACAACAGTCAGGACCCGTCACCCAACCCGAAGGCGGAGGGAAGCTACCATCTCGTCTACTGGGTTAAAGTCCAACGTGCAGGCTTTGAGCAACAACAATTGCCACCCCAGCCTCTCATTGCTTGCAACGCCAGAGTGGAAGAGAGTCCAGCCCCTCTTGAGAGAACAGGTTCCAGAGCCCTTGCTGTGCGTCGAAGTGAGTCCAACTATATCTAGCCGGAACTTCTTCACCTGGCGCACCAGCTCAGGCTCTTTCCCTCCCAGCGAGGTGACGTTCCACGTCCCAAGAGCGAGCTTATGTAGCCGATAATCGGACCGCCAAGTGCCCTGCCTTCGGCTGCCGCCCAGTTCACACTGCATCCGACCTCTATGACCTCAATGGGCCCATGAGTGGTGAGCCCATTGGAGGGTTGACCCACGTTGCCTCTTCGAGCTGAGCCCGGCAGGGCCCCATGGAGACAGGCCCGGCCACCAGTCGCTCGCCATCGTGCCCCACCTCTGCGCCTGGCTCCACAGGGGAGCCACGGTGACCTGCGCCTGGGCGAGAAAAAATCTAGGTCCTCGATTTGTACTTTTCATAAAGGTCTTTGAGCTGCTCTTTGTCTGATCCCTCACCTAGGACCTTTTCTCAGGGGATCCCGAGGCGTTCCCAGGCCAGCCGGGAGACATAGTGTTCCCAATGTGTCCTGGGTCTTCCCCGTGGCCTCCAGGATGACAGAGCTTCACCTTCACCAGGGGTGTCAAACTCAAATACAGAGTGGGCCAAAGTTTAAAACTGAACAAAGCCGCGGGCCAAGGTTGAACAAATTAACCTTTTATTAGGGACCCAAACAAGTTTTGCATTGAATATTGAACAAGCAAGGCTTATATAACTTTATAGTGACATGCAAAATGGAGTTTCAAATAATAATAATAATAATTAAAAAATATCAATTGCATATCAAATATAATTTAATTAAAAATTGAATGCCTCTTTTCTATTTGCAGCCTTCTGAGGTAAATATCAACATTAACTTTTTCCACAGGCTAATAAATTTGAAAATAAAATAACAATGAATAAAACAACCATTCAGGACTTTAAACTGCTCAGTTTGCAACACACTGATCTAATTTGATGTGCCCAAGCCAGATACCTGGCATCTTTTTTTAGATGCTAGTTATTTAATGTCGGGGCTCAGGCTTTGAGCTGAGGCAACTTTCATTATCGGACAAGGTGTTCAACAGTCATATCTCGTACACCCGATTCTAACATCTTTCAGACCCAGTCACAAGATATGTGCAGCTTCAGCACGCATACACAAATGAATGCAGCGCATACTTCATCAACAGCGATACAGGTTACACTGAGGGTGCCAGTATAAAAAACTTTAACACTGTTAGAAATATACGCCACACTGTGAACCCACACCAAACAAAAATAAAAAACACTTTTCGGGAGAACATCCGCACCGTAACACAACATAAACACAAAAGAACAAATACCCAGAATCTTTTGCAGCACTAACTCTTTCGGGACGCTACAAAATACACCCCCGCTACCACACACACACACACACACACACACCTTGTAGCGTCTCGGAAGATTTAGTGCTACAAAGGGTTCTGGGTATTTGTTGTGTTGTGTTTATGTTGTGTTACGGTGCGGATGTTCTCCCGAAATGTGTTTGTCATTCTTGTTTGGTGTGGATTCACAGTGTGGCGTATATTTCTAAAAGTGTTAAAGTTTTTTATTTGGCTACCGTCAGTGTAACCTGTATCGCTGTTGATGAAGTATGCGTTGCATTCAATTGTGTGTGGGTGCAGAAGCTGCACTGACATGAAACTGGGCCGGCACTCGTTTGACTAGCTGAAAAAAAAAAAAAAAAAAAAAATCGGGAGGAGTGCTGGAGTCACTCCCGGGAGGGTTGGCAAGTATTAAAAGTAGCGGTGAATGTGGTGTTACCGCGGTACTGCCGCAATGTATAATCGACGGTCCAGCTTTAGTGTTAATTTGATATTGCCTCAAGGGCCAAGTCAAATTACACGTTGGGCCAAATTTGGCCCACGGGCCAGAGTTTGACACCCATGACCTTCACTGTAAAAAACTACTGTAAAAATAAAAAATTAAATTACAGTTATATACTCCATCCATCCATCCACTTTCTACCGCTTATTCCCTTCGGGGTCGCTGGAGCCTATCTCAGCTACAATCGGGCGGAAGGCGGGGTACACCCTGGACTAGTCGCCACCTCATCGCAGGGCCAACACAGATAGACAGACAACATTCACACTCACATTCACACACTAGGGCCAACTTAGTGTTGCCAATCAACCTATCATGTTCTTCTTAAATGCAGTTAAGTACTGTAAATTTTGTTGCATTTTTCAAAAAATATCGACCAGCAGTAAGTTACTGTAAAACCTACAGTGTAATTCAGTATTTTTCAGACTTGTTTCTTGCGTCCGCCCACAATTCGTCCAACCGAGCTTCATTTCACCTGGCCGACCCTGCTAAATCCATCCTACTGCATCGTGTGTTTTTGATAACAAGGTAAGAGTCACTTGTACCTTGATGTGTCATTTTCTGTTTGAATTACTTTATATATATATTTATAAAGTCCGAAATGACATAGCGTCACAGTCAGCATCACAGACACTATCGTTGACCACGCGCATGTACCGCCGCATGCTAGCTAGCTAAGTTTTCTTCTTTTTTGTCATAGTCATCATAAAAGATGATAACTTGCAACATATGTGCTACGACTTGCAGCAATGTATTTGCGTATGTTAGACACATGCGAAGTCATAGTTGTATGCCTAATGCATCGTTTAAGTGTGCTTTCCCTAAATGCACAAGAGTTTTTTCCAACTTCTTAGCCTTCAAAACTCACAGCCGTCGTCATAAATATGGCAAGAGTAGGACTGATATGTATAGCGCAGAAGGTTTACCTTGTAATATTGTCTCATGTAGCGCGAAGTGCGCTGATATACGGGCCTTTCTCCTGCATTTGAAAAGTCATATTACCGAAGGTAGGACAGTTACGTGCCCCTTCAGTCAATGTGAAAAAAGATTTACAGTTAAGTCTACTTTCACATCGCACGTGTCAAGGAAGCACTACGGCTATACTGAACAAAGTTTGACTTGATCAACAGCAAATCCAAGCAGCTCTTGTGTTATTAACACTGATGATGACTATTGTGATATGCAACTTGAGAATTCAGGATATTCCTGTTATGAAGACATGGAGGTCTACTTGCATTAAAAAAATGTTCATAGCACTGAAAAAAGGTTGAGAACCACTGCCTTAGGACAGTGGTTCTCAACCTTTTTTCAGTGATGTACCCCTGTGAACATTTTTTAAATTCAAGTACCCCCTAATCAGAGCAAAGCATTTTTGGTTGAAAAAAAGAGATAAAGAAGTAAAATACAGCACTATGTCATCAGTTTCTGATTTATTGAATTGTATAACAGTGCAAAATATTGCTCATTTGTTGTGGTCTTTCTTGAACTATTTGGAAAAAAAGATATAAAAATAACTAAAAACTTGTTGAAAAATAACCAAGTGATTCAATTATAAATAAACATTTTTACACATAGAAGTAATCAACTTAAAGTGCCCTCTTTGGGGATTGCAATAGCGATCCATCTGGATTCATGAACTTCATTCTCAACATTTCTTCACAAAAAAAGAAATCTTTAACATCAATATTTATGGAACATGTCCACTACGCTTTAACCAAGCCTCCATTGTTTTCTACATGGATAGTTGATTGACAGTTGGTGCCGTGTGGGACCGCCAGGTAGGGTCAAACCATCATGGCATGGGGGAAACTCTGGCTTTATGGTAATGAATGGAATAGCCTACTTGATTAGTTGTTCAGTTTATGAACTTACATTCATATTTTGTCGAAGTATTATTCAATAAATATATTTATGAAGGATTTTTGAATTGTTGCTATTTTTAGAATATTTAAAAAAAATCTCACGTACCCCTTGGCATACCTTCAAGTACCCCCAGGAGTACGCGTACCCCCATTTGAGAACCACTGCCTTAGGAGACTAGATGTAAACAGAGTAAAGAGAGAGCGAGTGAGGTGGCCATTCCAAATACTTTTAAAATGCTACCCATATTGGATACTGTTTAGGAACATAAACTGCATTTCTTGACTGTACCAGTTGCTGGATGATCAGCATGGAAGGTGATGTCATCTGCAAAGGCGTCCAACCTAGCTTAATCTCAGGGCTTGCTGCCCTTCTTGCCACCTACTTTGTGTTCAACTTGGAATACCAAGAGGAAGGTCCTCGGACATTGGAATTTGTTCAAAGGTAAATCCTCTTGATACTGTTAAAATACTGTTAGGATATTTTATTTTATATTTCTCACCTCTGTTCAGGAATTTGACTTGTCATTTCCCCAATTTTGTGCCTTAAATCAATGACTCTTCTGTTCCTTTGTGGACCTTCTTATTAGGGACTGAAGCACCAGTTTGACTCTAGGATACAGAGAAGGTAGGTAATGTGCAGGTAAAGATATGTTGACTGCGTCAAAGAAGGAAGCACCTGTTTGACCCCAGGATGCAGAAAAAGTAGGTAATTTGCAGGTAAAGATATGTTGACTGGATGATGGCAGGAAGCACCAGCTTGACCCGAGAATGCAGAGCAAGTAGGTAATGTGCGGGTGAAGATATGTTGAATGGGTAAAGGCAGGAAGCACCAGTGTGACCCCACTATGCAGGGAAGGTAGGTAATGTGCGGGTGAAGGTATGTTGAATGGGTGAAAGAAGGAAGCGCAGGTGTGGTCGAGGCCATGCAGACAAGGTAGGTATGTGCAGGTGAAGATATGTTGTATGGTGAAAGAAAGAAGCACCAGTGTGACCCAAGGATGCAGGGAAGGTAGGTAATGTGCAGGTAAAGATATGTTGAATGGGTAAAGGCAAGAAGCACCAGTGTGACCCCAGGATGCAGAGAAGATAGGTAATGAGCAGGTAACGATATGTTAAATGGGTGAAAGCAGGAAACATCAGCGTAAATACACGGTCCCGTAGATGGAGAGAAAACATAAATAGAGAGAGGGATTGGGGAGGCTTTAGCATTGTCTTCCTCTCTGAATTTGTCTTAATGGGTTTTAGAGCATTCACTCATCTACAGCTGTGGTTATGGTATAGGCTCACATATATCCTAAAATTGATATTAATATTTGTGCAGTGCATATTCCTAAATAACAATGTGAGGGGGGTTCTGTATCGACTGCAAGTAATCTTCAATCACAACAGAATATCTATTATGCTTTCTCTCTTTTTTAGGCGATTCATTGGCGTTCACCCTGAGAGGGGAACAAAGGCTAGCCAGGGAAAGGTGGTGTCCAAGAAGACCGGGAAGCTGGTCCAGAAAAAGGCAGCAACTGTAAATCCTCACGTAGCCACCCTTATAAAACATCTCACAGACTTTGAGTGGGGCTTTATGTAGCCGACAACTAAACACTGGACTCGTGTTCAGTGTTTTGTCTCCAGTTAGAAATTAAGTGGACATGTTATAAATGTTAAAATGCTTTACTGAAAATAAGAATAATGCACTAAATGTACATTGAATGTATTTGATGCACTTTAAAATAATTGGTTAATAAAAACATAATCTTGCAAGGCCATTTCTCCAGTCATTTTTATGCCAGCAGATTGCAGGGGTTTTGATTTTGAAAAATTAAAAGTTCAACTCATTAACTTCTAGTGGCATTATACTGTAAAGCTCAGTCTATAGTGCTTACAATTATTTTACTGTAATTAACTGTTAATGGATATTACAGTAGATACACTAAAATAACAGTGTAATGCCGCTAAACAGATGACAGTATTATGCTGTGAAGCGTATATTTGATACAGCACAGTACTGTGATACTTTTTAGAGTAATAAACTGTAGTGATAAATCACAGTATGTGTGCTGTAGAAAAACAGTTTTATACTGGAACCATTAGCTGCCAGTAGGTTACTGTAATTAAACGGTGAAAATTCTTACAGTAAGGGAGAGACCCGCCACCCAGGGGAGAAAACTCATTTCGGCCGCTTGTACCCGTGATCTTGTCCTTCCGGTCATAACCCAAAGCTCATGACCATAGGTGAGGATGGGAAAGTAGATTGACCGGTAAATTGAGAGCTTTTCCTTCTGGCGCAGCTCCTTCTTACCACAACGAATCGATATAGCGTCCTCATTACTGAAGACGCCGCACCGATCAGCCTGTGCATCTCACGATCCACTCTTCCCTCACTCATGAACAAGACTCCAGGTACTTGAACTCATCCACTTGGGGCAAGATCTCCTGCCCAACCTCGAGATGGCACTCCACCCTTTCCCGGGCGAGAACCTTGGACTTGGAGGTGCTGATTCTCATCCCAGTCGCTTCACACTCGGCTGCGAACCAATCCAATGAGAGCTGAAGATCCTGGCCAGTTAAAGCCATAAGGACCACATCATCTGCAAAAAGGAGAGACCTAATCCTGCAGCCACCAAACCGGATCCCCTCAACGCCATGACTGCGCCTAGAAATTCTGTCCATAAAATGTATGAACACATTTGGTGACAAAGGGCAGCCAACACGAGGGTTGGACTCCGTTCCAACCCTCACTGGAAAGGGATCCGACTTACTGCTGGCAATGCGGACCAAGCTCTGACACTGATTATACAGGGAGCGACCCGCCACAATCAGACATGCCGATACCCCATACTCTCTGAGCACTCCCCACAGGACTTCCCGGGGTGGCCACGGTCGAATGTCTTCTCCAAGTCCACAAAGTACATGTAGACTGGTTGGACAAACTCCCATGCACACTGAAGGACCCTGCCGAGAGTATAGATCTGGTCTACCGTTCCACGACCAGGACGAAAACCACACTGTTCGTCCTGGATCCGAGGTTCCTCCTCTCCAGTACACATGAATAGACCTTACCGGGAAGGCTGAGGAGTGTCATCTACGATAGTTGGAACACACCCTCCGGTTCCCCTTCTTAAAGAGAGGAACCACCACCCCGGTCTGCCAATCCAGAGGTACCGCCCCTGATGTCCATGCGATGTTGCAGAGTCTTGTCAACTAAAACATCCCCACAGAATCCAGAGCCTTAAGGAGCTCATCCACCCCCGGGGCCTTGCCACCGAGGAGCTTTTTAACTACCTTGGCAACCTCAGCCCCAGAAATAGGAGAGCCCACCACAGATTCCCCAGGCACTGCTTGGCCTGTCGGTATGCCCGCTGCCTCTGGAGTCCCATGAGCCAAAAGGACCAGATAAGCTCTTTCTTCAGCTTGACGGCATCCCACCAGCGGGTTCTAGGATTACCGCCACGACAGGCACCAAACACCTTGCGGCCACAGCTCCAATCAGCTGGCTTGACAAGAGAGGCACGGAACATGATCCATTCAGACTCAATGTCCAGCACCTCCTTTGTGACATGTTCAAAGTTCCTCCGGAGGTAGAAAAAGAAACTCTCTCTGACAGGAGACTCTGCTAGGCATTCCCAAAAGACTCTCACAATGCGTTTGGGCCTGCCTGGTCTGTCCGGGATCCTACCCCACCATCGGAGCCAGCTCACCAGTGGTGATCGGTAGAAAGCTCGCCCCTCTCTTCACCCGAGTGTCCAAAACATGAGGCCGCAAATCCCATGACACAACTACAAAGTCAATAATGGAACTGTGGCCGAGGGTGTCCTGGTGTCAAGTGCACATATGGACACCCTTATGTTTGAACATTGTGTTTGTTATGGACAATCCGTGACGAGCACAAAAGTCCAATAACAAAGCACCACTTGGGTTCAGATCCGGGTGGCCATTTTTCCCAATCACGACTCTCCAGGTTTCAAAGTCGTTGCCAACATGAGCGTTGAAGACCCCCAGCAGAACAAAGAAATCACCCGAGGGAGCACTCTCAAGGGAATCCAAAAAGAGTGGGTACTCTGAGCTGCTGTTTGGTGCGTAAACACCAACAACAGTCAGGACCCGTCACCCAACCCGAAAGCGGAGGGAAGCTACCATCTCGTCTTCTGGGTTAAGTCCAACGTGCAGGCTTTGAGCTGGGGGGGCAACAAGAATTGCCAACCCAGCCTCTCATTACTTGCAACGCCAGAGTGGAAGAGAGTCCAACCCCTCTTGAGAGAACAGGTTCCAGAGCCCTTGCTGTGCGTCGAAGTGAGTCCAGCTTTATCTAGCCGGGAACTTCTCCACCTCGCGAGGTGACGTTCCACGTCCCAAGAGCGAGCTTATGTAGCCGATAATCGGACCGCCAAGTGCCCTGCCTTCGGCTTCCGCCCAGCTAACACTGCACCCGACCTCTATGACCCAGCCCATGAGTGGTGAGCCTATTGCAGGGGGGACCCACGTTGCCTCTTCGAGCTGGGCCCCATGGGCACCAGTCGCTCGCCATCGTGCCCCACCTCTGGGCCTGGCTCCACAGGGGAGCCACGGTGACCCGCGTCCGGGCGAGAAAATATCTAGGTCCTCGATTTGTACTTTTCATAAAGGTCTTTGAGCTGCTCTTTGTCTGATTCCTCACCTAGGACCTGTTTGTCTTGGGGGACCCTACCAGGGGGCATAGAAGCCCCCGGACAACATAGCTCCTAGGATCAGTGGGACACGCAAACCACAAAGGTGGCGGCTCAGAAAGCAGGTTATATAAACATAACTCCAAAACCAAACATGCAAGATGTCTAAACATGCCTGTAATATTGTATCAATGTGAGTTTTACTAGAATCGGTTGTTTTTTTAAGGCTTGCAAACACAAAATTTTTTTTTTTACTCAATATGACAGTAAGTTCTTAAAATGCTGAGATAATGTGAAAAAAGCAATACAAATGTATTCCAACATGATTCCTAAACCAAACATGCAAAATGTCTAAAAATGCCTGTAATATTGAATCCATGTGAGTTTTACTAGAATCATTTGTTTTTGTAAGGTTTGCAAATACAAAAATTGAGTTTTATGACCGACACAAGTTAGTTTTTTTACTCATTATAACAGTATGGATGTCATACTATATATTAAAGTTATATAAACATAACTCCAAAACCAAACGTGCATTATGTCCAAAATTGCCTGTAATATTGTATAGATGTGAGTTTTACTAGAATCAGGTTTCCAAATACAAAAATTGGGTTTTATGACAGTATACTGTCACACTCAATATGACAGTATAACTGTCATACTAAATCCATCCATTTTCTTCCGCTTATCCGAGGTCGGGTTGCGGTGGCAGCAGCCTAAGCAGAGAGCCCAGACTTCCCTCTCCCCAGCCACTTCGTCCAGCTCTTCTCGGGGGATCCCCAGGCGTTCCCAGGCCATAGTCTTTCCAATGTATCCTAGGTCTTCCCCATGGCCTCCTGCCGTTCGGACCTAGGGAGGCGTTCGGGTGGCATCCTGAGCAGATGCCCGAACCACCTCATCTGGCTCCTCTCAATGTGGAGGAGCAGCGGCTTTACACTGAGTTCCTCCCAGATGACAGAGCTTCTTACCCTATCTCTAAGGGAGAGACCTACCACCCGGCGGAGGAAACTCATTCCGGCCGCTTGTACCCGTGACCTTGTCCTTTCGGTCATAACCCAAAGCTCATGACCATAGGTGAGGATGGGAACGTTGATCGACCGGTAAATTGAAAGCTTTTCCTTCTGGCTCAGCTCCTTCTTCACCACAACGGATCGATATAGCGTCCTCATTACTGAAGACGCAGCACCGATCCGCCTGTAGATCTCACAATCCACTCTATCCTCACTCGTGAATAAGACTCCTAGGTACTTGAACTCCTTCACTTGGGGCAAGATCTCTTTCCCAACCTCGAGATGGCACTCCACCCTTTCCCGGGCGAGAAACCATGGACTCGGACTTGGAGGTGCTGATTCTCATCCCAGTCGCTTCACTGCGAACCGATCCAATGAAAGCTGAAGATCTTGGCCAGTTGAAGCCATCAGGACCACATCATCTGCAAAAAGCAGAGACCTAATCCTGCAGCCACCAAACCAGGCGCAGTCATGGCGTTGAGGGGATCCTCAAAGCCATGACTGCGCCTAGATATTCTGTCCATTAAAGTTATGAACAGAATCGGTGACAAAGGGCAGCCTTGGCGGAGTCCAACCCTCACTGGAAAGGGGTCCGACATACTGCCGGCAATGCGGACCAAGCTCTGACACTGATCATACAGGGAGACACCCGCCACAATCAGACATGCCGATACTCCATACTCTCTTAGCACTCCCCACAGGATTTCCCGGGGGCCAAGGTCGAATGTCTTCTCCAAGTCCACAAAACTTATGTAGAGTGGTTGGGCAAACTCCCATGCACACTCAAGGACCCTGCCGAGAGTATAGAGCTGGTCTACCGTTCCACGACCAGGACGAAAACCACACTGTTCGTCCTGGATCCGAGGTTCCTCCTCTCCATTACACATGAATAGACCTTACCGGGAAGGCTGAGGAGTGTGATCTACGATAGTTGGAACACACCCTCCGGTTCCCCTTCTTAAAGAGAGGAACCACCACCCCGGTCTGCCAATCCAGAGGTACCGCCCCCGATGTAGACGCAATGTTGCAGAGTCTTGTCAACCAAGACTGCCCCACAGCATCCAGAGCCTTAAGGAACTCCGGACGGAGGAGCTTTTTAACTACCTTGGCAACCTCAGCCCCAGAAATAGGAGAGCCCACCACAGACTTCCCAGGCACTGTTTCCTCATAGGAAGACGTGTTGGTGGGACTGAGGAGGTCTCGCTTGGCCTGTCGGTATGCCCACTGCCTCTGGAGTCCCATGAGCCAAAAGGACCCGGTGGCTCTTTCTTCAGCTTGACAGCATCCCTCACTGCTGGTGGATTACCGCCACGACAGGCACCAAACACCTTGCGGCCACAGCTTCAATCAGCTGGCTCAACAAGAGAGGAACGGAACATGGTCCACTCAGACTCAATGTCCAGCACCTCCCTCGTGACATGTTCAAAGTTCTTCCGGACATGTTCAAAGTTCTTCAGGAGACTCTGCTAGGTGTTCCCAGCAGACCCTTACAATGCGTTTGGGCCTGCCAGGTCTGACCGGCATCCTCCCCTACCATCGGAGCCAGCTCACCACCAGGTGGTGGTTGGTATAAAGCTCTGCCCCTCTCTTCACCGAGTGTCCAAAACATGAGGCCGCAAATCCCATGACACAACTACAAAGTCAATCATGCGGCCGAGGGTGTCCTTGTGCCAAGTGCACATATGGACACCCTTATGTTTGAACATTGTGTTTGTTATGGACAATCCGTGACAAGCACAAAAGTCCAATAACAAAGCACCACTTGGGTTCAGATCCGGGTGGCCATTTTTCCCAATCACGACTCTCCAGGTTTCACTGTCGTTGCCAACATAGCGTTGAAGTCCACCAGCAGAACAAGGGAATCACCCGAGGGAGCACTCTCCAGTACTCCCTCAAGGGAATCCAAAAATAGCTGGTACTCTGAGCTGCTGTTTGGTGTGTAAACACAAACAACAGTCAGGACCCGTCACCCAACCCGAAGGCTGAAGGAAGCTACCATCTCGTCTATTGGGTTTAAAGTCCAACGTGCAGGCTTTGAGCCAGGGGGCAACAAGAATTGCCACCCCAGCCTCTCATTAGTTGCAACGCCAGTGTGGAATCTCTTCCACTCTGGCGTTGCAACTAATGAAAGTTCAGCTCAGTCCAGCCCCTCTGAGAGAACAGGTTCCAGAGCCCTTGCTGTGAGTCCAACTATATCTAGCCGGGAACGTCTCCACCTCAAGCACCAGCTCAGGCTCCTTCCCTCCCAGCGAGGTGACGTTCCATGTCCCAAGAGCGAGCTTATGTAGCCGATAATCGGACCACCAAGTGCCCTGCCTTCGGCTGCCGCCCAGCTCACACTGCACCCTCTATGACCCAGCCCATGAGTGGTGAGCCCTGGAGGGGGGATCCATGTTGCCTCTTCGAGCTGAGCACGGCTGGGCCCCATGGGGACAGGCCCGTCAATCGCCATCGTGCCACACCTCTGGGCCTGGCTCCACAGGGGAGCCACGGAGACCTGCGTCCGGGCGAGAAAAAAATCTAGGTCCTCAATTGTACTTTTAATAAAGGTCTTTGAGCTGCTCTTTGTCTGATCCCTCACCTAGGACCTGTTTGTCTTGGGAGACCATAGAAGCCCCCGGACAACATAGTTCCTGGATCAGTGGGACACGCAAACCACAAAGGTGGCGGCTCAGAAAGCAGGTTATATAAATATAACTCCAAAACCAAACATGCAATATGTCTAAACATGCCTGTAATATTGTATCAATGTGAGTTTTCCTAGAATCGGTTGTTTTTGTAAGGTTTGCAAATACAAAAAATAGGTTTTACTCACAATGACAAAATCACACTCAATATGACAGTTATTTAAACATAACTCATAAACCACACAAAAAAATGGCTAATAATGCCTGAAATAATGAATCATTGGGAGTTTTACTGAGTTTTACATTTTGCAAACACAAAAAGTAGTTTTTTACTTGACTGTAATGTTCTTAGAACCCTGAGATAATGGGGAAAAAGCAATAAAAATGTATTTAAACCTAACTCCTAAACAACAAATGCAAAATGGCTAATAATGCATGTAACGTTGTTAGTTTAAAAAAAAGATCTTTTGTAAAGATATCAAAGACACAAGCTAGTTTTTTTTATTCAATATGACAGTATAACAGTCATACTAAATATGAAAGTTATATAATCTTAACACCAAAACCAAACATGTGTCATGTCTAAAAATGCCTGTAATAATGTATTAATGTGAGTTTGTAAGGTTTGCAAAAACAAAAAGTAGTTTTTTCCTCAATATGAAAGTAAGGATTTTAGAATCCTGAGATAATGCGAAAAAAGCAATAACAATGTATTTAAACATAATTCCTAAACAACCCATGCAAAATGGGTAATAATGCCTGGAGACATGTATCTTTGTTAGTTTTACTAGAAAAATGATCTTTTGTAAAGTTTGCAAAGACACAAGCTAGTTTTTTTTATTCAATATGACAGTATAACAGTCATACTAAATATAAAAGTTATATAAACATAACTCCAAAACCAAACATGTGTCATGTCTAAAAATGTCTGTAATAATGTATTTATGTGAGTTTGTAAGGTTTGCAAAAACAAAAAGTAGTTTTTTACTCAATATGAAAGTAATGATCTTAGAATCCTGAGATAATGCGAAAAAAGCAATAAAAATGTATTTAAACATAACTCCTAAAAAACCCAGGCAAAATGGGTAATAATGCCTGGAGACATGTATATTTGTTAGTTTTACTAGGAAATGTATATTTTGTAAAGTTTGCAAAGACACAAGCTAGTTGTTTTTATTCAATAAGACAGTATAACAGTCATACTAAATATGAAAGTTATATAAACATAACTCCAGAACCAAACGTGTGTCATGTCTAAAATTGCCTATAATAATGTATTTATGTGAGTTTGTAAGGTTTGCAAAAACAAAAAGTAGTTTTTTCCTCAATATGAAAGTAACGATCTTAGAATCCTGAGATAATGCGAAAAAAGCAATAAAAATGTATTTAAACATATTTCCTAAACACCCTATGCAAAATGGGTAATAATGCCTGGAGACATGTATCTTTGTTAGTTTTACTAGAAAAATGATCTTTTGTAAAGTTTGCAAAGACATAAGCTAGTTTTGTTTATTCAATATGACAGTATAACAGTCATACTAAATATAAAAGTTATATAAACATAACTCCAAAACCAAACATGTGTCATGTCTAAAAATGTCTGTAATAATGTATTTATGTGAGTTTGTAAGGTTTGCAAAAACAAAAAGTAGTTTTTTCCTCAATATGAAAGTAATGATCTTAGAATCCTGAGATAATGCGAAAAAAGCAATAAAAATGTATTTAAACATATTTCCTAAACACCCCATGCAAAATGGGTAATAATGCCTGGAGACATGTATCTTTGTTAGTTTTACTAGAAAAATGATCTTTTGTAAAGTTTGCAAAGACACAAGTTAGTTTTTTTTATTCAATATGACAGTATAACAGTCATACTAAATATAAAAGTTATATAAACATAACTCCAAAACCAAACATGTGTCGTGTCTAAAAATGTCTGTAATAATGTATTTATGTGAGTTTGTAAGGTTTGCAAAAACAAAAAGTAGTTTTTTCCTCAATATGAAAGTAATGATCTTAGAATCCTGAGATAATGCGAAAAAAGCAATAAAAATGTATTTAAACATAATTCCTAAACAACCCATGCAAAATGGGTAATAATGCCTGGAGACATGTATCTTTGTTAGTTTTACTAGAAAAATGATCTTTTGTAAAGTTTGCAAAGACATAAGCTAGTTTTTTTTATTCAATATGACAGTATAACAGTCATACTAAATATAAAAGTTATATAAACATAACTCCAAGACCAAACATGTGTCATGTCTAAAAATGTCTGTAATAATGTATTTATGTGAGTTTGTAAGGTTTGCAAAAACAAAAAGTAGTTTTTTCCTCAATATGAAAGTAATGATCTTAGAATCCTGAGATAATGCGAAAAAAGCAATAAAAATGTATTTAAACATATTTCCTAAACACCCCATGCAAAATGGGTAATAATGCCTGGAGACATGTATCTTTGTTAGTTTTACTAGGAAATGTATATTTTGTAAAGTTTGCAAAGACACAAGCTAGTTGTTTTTATTCAATAAGACAGTATAACAGTCATATTAAATATAAAAGTTATATAAACATAACTCCAAAACCAAACATGTGTCATGTCTAAAAATGCCTGTAATAATGTATTTATGTGAGTTTGTAAGGTTTGCAAAAACAAAAAGTAGTTTTTTACTCAATATGAAAGTAAAGTTCTTAAAACCTGAGATAATGCGAAAAAAGCAATAAAAATGTATTTAAACATAATTCCTAAACAACCCATGCAAAATGGGTAATAATGCCTGGAGACATGTATCTTTGTTAGTTTTACTAGAAAAATGATCTTTTGTAAAGTTTGCAAAGACACAAGCTAGTTTTTTTTTATTCAATATGACAGTATAACAGTCATACTAAATATAAAAGTTATATAAACATAACTCCAAAACCAAACATGTGTCATGTCTAAAAATGTCTGTAATAATGTATTTATGTGAGTTTGTAAGGTTTGCAAAAACAAAAAGTAGTTTTTTACTCAATATGAAAGTAATGATCTTAGAATCCTGAGATAATGCTAAAAAAGCAATAAAAATGTATTTAAACATATTTCCTAAACAACCCTTGCAAAATGGGTAATATTGCCTGGAGACATGTATCTTTGTTAGTTTTACTAGAAAAATGATCTTTTGTAAAGTTTGCAAAGACACAAGCTAGTTTTTTTTATTCAATATGACAGTATAACAGTCATACTAAATATAAAAGTTATATAAACATAACTCCAAAACCAAACATGTGTCATGTCTAAAAATGTCTGTAATAATGTATTTATGTGAGTTTGTAAGGTTTGCAAAAACAAAAAGTAGTTTTTTCCTCAATATGAAAGTAATGATCTTAGAATCCTGAGATAATGCGAAAAAAGCAATACAAATGTATTCAAACACAACTTTTAAACCAAACATGTAAATTGTCTAAAAATGCCTGTAATATTGAATCTATGTACGTTTTACTAGAATCAAATGTTTTTGTAAGGTTTGCAAATACAAAAATTAGGTTTTACACATAATGACATTATAACTTTAACACTCAATATGAAAGTTATTTAATTATAACTCCTAAATACACATGAAACATGTCTAATAGCGTGAAAAAAATTATCTTTGTGAGTGTTGCTAGAAACATTTTCTTTTGTAAGGTTTGCAAAGACACAAGTTAGTTTTTTTAACTCACTATGACAGTATAACGCCACACTCAATATGACAGTTACATAACTCCGAAACAACACCTGAAAAATGGCTAATAATGCCTGAAATAATGCATCTTTGGGAGTTTTACTGGAAACATATGCTTTTTTTAAGGCTTGCAAACACAAAAATTATTTTTTTACTCAATATGACAGTAATCTTCTAAAAATCCTGAGATAATGTGAAAAAAGCAATACAAATGTATTACAACATAATTCCTAAACCAAACATGCAAAATGTCTGAAAATGCCTGTAATATTGAATCCATGTGAGTTTTATTTGAATCAGTTGTATGGTTTGCTAATACAAAAATTGGGTTTTATGACAAACACAAGTTAGTTTTTTTACTCAATATAACAGTTTAGCTGTCATACTATATATGAAAGTTATATAAACATAACTCCAAAACCAAAACCAAACATGCATTATGTCCAAAACTGCCTGTAATATTGTATATATGTGAGTTTTACCAGAATCAGGGTTGCAAATACAAAAATTGGGTTTTATGACAGTATACTGTCACACTCAATATGACAGTTATTTAAACATAACTCAAACAACACATGCAAAATAGCTAATAATGCCTGGAGCATGTATCTTAGTTAGTTTTACTAGAAAAATTGTATTTTGTAAGGTTTGCAAAGACACAAGTTAGTTGTTTTTTTTATTCAATATGACGGTATAACTGTCATACTAAATATGAAAGTTAGATAAACATTACTCTAAAACCAAACATGCATTGTGTCTAAAAATGCCTGTAATATTGTATCTGTGTGAGTTTAACTAGATTTAGTTGTTTTTGTAAGGTTTGCAAATACAAAATAAGGGTTTTACTCACTATGACAGTTTACTGTCACACTCAATCTGACAGTTATTTATTTAAACATAACTCCTAAACCACACATGCAAAATGGCTAATAATGCCTGGAGATATGTATCTTTGTGAGTTTTACTAGAAACATTATATTGTGTAAGGTTTAGTTAGTTTTTGTACTCAATCTGACAGTATAACTGTCATTCTAAATCGATCCATTTTCTTCCGCTTATCCGAGGTCGGGTTGCGGGGGCAGCAGCCTGAGCAGAAAATCCCAGATTTCCCTCTCCCCAGCCACTTCGTCCAGCTCGTCTCGGGGTATTCCGAGGCGTTCCCAGGCCAGCCGGGGACATAGCCTTTCCAATGTGTCCTAGGTCTTCCCCGTGGCCTCCTGCCACACCTCCCTAGAGGCGTTCGGGTGGCATCCTGAGCAGATGCCCGAACCACCTCATGCCTCCTCTCAATGTGGAGGAGCAGCGGCTTTACTTTGAGTTCCTCCCGGATGACAGAGCTTCTCACCCTGTCTCTAAGGGAGAGACCCACCACCCGGCAGAGGAAACGCATTTCGGCCGCTTGTCCTTTCGGTCATAACCCAAAGCTGGGAACGTAGATCGACGGTAAATTGAGAGCTTTTCCTTCTGGCTCAGCTCCTTCTTCACCACAACGGATCGATATAGCGTCCTCAATACTGAAGACGCCGCACCAATCCGCCTGTGGATCTCTCGATCCACTCTATCCTCACTCGTGAACAAGACTCCTAGGTACTTGAACTCCTCCACTTGGGGCAAGATCTCCTCCCCAACCTGGAGATGGCACTCGACCCTTTCCTGCGCGAGAACCATGGACTTGGACTTGGAGGTGCTGATTCTCATCCCAGTCGCTTCACACTCAAGGACCCTGCCGAGAGTATAGACCTGGTCTACCGTTCCACGACCAGGACGAAAACCACACTGTTCGTCCTGGATCCGAGTTTCCTCCTCTCCAGTACACATGAATAGACCTTACCGGGAAGGCTGAGGAGTGTGTTTCACGATAGTTGGAACACACCCTCCGGTTCCCCTTCTTAAAGAGAGGAACCACCACCCCGGTCTGCCAATCCAGAGGTACCGCCCCCAATGTTCACGCGATGTTGCAGAGTCTTGTCAACCAAGACAGCCCCACAGTATCCAGAGCCTTAAGGAACTCATCCACCACCGGGGCCTTGCCACAGAGGAGCTTTTTAACTACCTAGGCAACCTAAGCCCCAGAAATAGGAGAGTCCACCACATATTCCCCAGGCACTGCTTGGCCTGTCGCTATGCCCGCTGCCTCTGGAGTCCCATGAGCCAAAAGGACCCGATAGGCTCTTTCTTCAGCTTGACGGCATCCCTCACTGCTGGTGGCCACCAGCGAGTTCTAGGATTACCGCCACGACAGGCACCAAACACCTTGCGGCCACAGCTCCAATCAGCAGCCTCGACAAGAGAGGCACGGAACATGGTCCACTCAGACTCAATGTCCAGCACCTCCCTCGTGACATGTTCAAAGTTCTTCCTTATGTTTGAACATTGTGTTTGTTATGGACAATCCGTGACGAGCACAAAAGTCCAATAACAAAGCACCACTTGGGTTCAGATCCGGGTGGCCATTTTTCCCAATCACGACTCTCCAGGTTTCACTGTCCTTGCCAACATGAGCATTGAAGTCCCCCAACAGAACAAGGGAATCACCCGAGGGAGCACTCTCCAGTACTCCCTCAAGGGAATCCAAAAAGAGTGGGTACTCTGAGCTGCTGTTTGGTGCGTAAACACAAACAACAGTCAGGACCCGTCACCCAACCCGAAGGCGGAGGGAAGCTACCATCTCGTCTACTGGGTTAAAGTCCAACGTGCAGGCTTTGAGCAACAACAATTGCCACCCCAGCCTCTCATTGCTTGCAACGCCAGAGTGGAAGAGAGTCCAGCCCCTCTTGAGAGAACAGGTTCCAGAGCCCTTGCTGTGCGTCGAAGTGAGTCCAACTATATCTAGCCGGAACTTCTTCACCTGGCGCACCAGCTCAGGCTCTTTCCCTCCCAGCGAGGTGACGTTCCACGTCCCAAGAGCGAGCTTATGTAGCCGATAATCGGACCGCCAAGTGCCCTGCCTTCGGCTGCCGCCCAGTTCACACTGCATCCGACCTCTATGACCTCAATGGGCCCATGAGTGGTGAGCCCATTGGAGGGTTGACCCACGTTGCCTCTTCGAGCTGAGCCCGGCAGGGCCCCATGGAGACAGGCCCGGCCACCAGTCGCTCGCCATCGTGCCCCACCTCTGCGCCTGGCTCCACAGGGGAGCCACGGTGACCTGCGCCTGGGCGAGAAAAAATCTAGGTCCTCGATTTGTACTTTTCATAAAGGTCTTTGAGCTGCTCTTTGTCTGATCCCTCACCTAGGACCTTTTCTCAGGGGATCCCGAGGCGTTCCCAGGCCAGCCGGGAGACATAGTGTTCCCAATGTGTCCTGGGTCTTCCCCGTGGCCTCCAGGATGACAGAGCTTCACCTTCACCAGGGGTGTCAAACTCAAATACAGAGTGGGCCAAAGTTTAAAACTGAACAAAGCCGCGGGCCAAGGTTGAACAAATTAACCTTTTAATAGGGACCCAAACAAGTTTTGCATTGAATATTGAACAAGCAAGGCTTATATAACTTTATAGTGACATGCAAAATGGAGTTTCAAATAATAATAATAATAATTAAAAAATATCAATTGCATATCAAATATAATTTAATTAAAAATTGAATGCCTCTTTTCTATTTGCAGCCTTCTGAGGTAAATATCAACATTAACTTTTTCCACAGGCTAATAAATTTGAAAATAAAATAACAATGAATAAAACAACCATTCAGGACTTTAAACTGCTCAGTTTGCAACACACTGATCTAATTTGATGTGCCCAAGCCAGATACCTGGCATCTTTTTTTCGATGCTAGTTATTTAATGTCGGGGCTCAGGCTTTGAGCTGAGGCAACTTTCATTATCGGACAAGGTGTTCAACAGTCATATCTCGTACACCCGATTCTAACATCTTTCAGACCCAGTCACAAGATATGTGCAGCTTCAGCACGCATACACAAATGAATGCAGCGCATACTTCATCAACAGCGATACAGGTTACACTGAGGGTGCCAGTATAAAAAACTTTAACACTGTTAGAAATATACGCCACACTGTGAACCCACACCAAACAAAAATAAAAAACACTTTTCGGGAGAACATCCGCACCGTAACACAACATAAACACAAAAGAACAAATACCCAGAATCTTTTGCAGCACTAACTCTTTCGGGACGCTACAAAATACACCCCCGCTACCACACACACACACACACACCTTGTAGCGTCTCGGAAGATTTAGTGCTACAAAGGGTTCTGGGTATTTGTTGTGTTGTGTTTATGTTGTGTTACGGTGCGGATGTTCTCCCGAAATGTGTTTGTCATTCTTGTTTGGTGTGGATTCACAGTATATTTCTAAAAGTGTTAAAGTTTTTTATTTGGCTACCGTCAGTGTAACCTGTATCGTTGTTGATGAAGTATGCGTTGCATTCAATTGTGTGTGGGTGCAGAAGCTGCACTGACATGAAACTGGGCCGGCACTCGTTTGACTAGCTGAAAAAAAAAAAAAAAAAAAAAATCGGGAGGAGTGCTGTAGTCACTCCCGGGAGGGTTGGCAAGTATTAAAAGTAGCGGTGAATGTGGTGTTACCGCGGCACTGCCGCAATGTATAATCGACGGTCCAGCTTTAGTGTTAATTTGATATTGCCTCAAGGGCCAAGTCAAATTACACGTTGGGCCAAATTTGGCCCACGGGCCAGAGTTTGACACCCATGACCTTCACTGTAAAAAATTACTGTAAAAATAAAAAATTAAATTACAGTTATATACTCCATCCATCCATCCACTTTCTACCGCTTATTCCCTTCGGGGTCGCTGGAGCCTATCTCAGCTACAATCGGGCGGAAGGCGGGGTACACCCTGGACTAGTCGCCACCTCATCGCAGGGCCAACACAGATAGACAGACAACATTCACACTCACATTCACACACTAGGGCCAATTTAGTGTTGCCAATCAACCTATCATGTTCTTCTTAAATGCAGTTAAGTACTGTAAATTTTGTTGCATTTTTCAAAAAATATCGACCAGCAGTAAGTTACTGTAAAACCTACAGTGTAATTCAGTATTTTTCAGACTTGTTTCTTGCGTCCGCCCACAATTCGTCCAACCGAGCTTCATTTCACCTGGCCGACCCTGCTAAATCCATCCTACTGCATCGTGTGTTTTTGATAACAAGGTAAGAGTCACTTGTACCTTGATGTGTCATTTTCTGTTTGAATTACTTTATATATATATTTATAAAGTCCGAAATGACATAGCGTCACAGTCAGCATCACAGACACTATCGTTGACCACGCGCATGTACCGCCGCATGCTAGCTAGCTAAGTTTTCTTCTTTTTTGTCATAGTCATCATAAAAGATGATAACTTGCAACATATGTGCTACGACTTGCAGCAATGTATTTGCGTATGTTAGACACATGCGAAGTCATAGTTGTATGCCTAATGCATCGTTTAAGTGTGCTTTCCCTAAATGCACAAGAGTTTTTTCCAACTTCTTAGCCTTCAAAACTCACAGCCGTCGTCATAAATATGGCAAGAGTAGGACTGATATGTATAGCGCAGAAGGTTTACCTTGTAATATTGTCTCATGTAGCGCGAAGTGCGCTGATATACGGGCCTTTCTCCTGCATTTGAAAAGTCATATTACCGAAGGTAGGACAGTTACGTGCCCCTTCAGTCAATGTGAAAAAAGATTTACAGTTAAGTCTACTTTCACATCGCACGTGTCAAGGAAGCACTACGGCTATACTGAACAAAGTTTGACTTGATCAACAGCAAATCCAAGCAGCTCTTGTGTTATTAACACTGATGATGACTATTGTGATATGCAACTTGAGAATTCAGGATATTCCTGTTATGAAGACATGGAGGTCTACTTGCATTAAAAAAATGTTCATAGCACTGAAAAAAGGTTGAGAACCACTGCCTTAGGACAGTGGTTCTCAACCTTTTTTCAGTGATGTACCCCTGTGAACATTTTTTAAATTCAAGTACCCCCTAATCAGAGCAAAGCATTTTTGGTTGAAAAAAAGAGATAAAGAAGTAAAATACAGCACTATGTCATCAGTTTCTGATTTATTGAATTGTATAACAGTGCAAAATATTGCTCATTTGTTGTGGTCTTTCTTGAACTATTTGGAAAAAAAGATATAAAAATAACTAAAAACTTGTTGAAAAATAACCAAGTGATTCAATTATAAATAAACATTTTTACACATAGAAGTAATCAACTTAAAGTGCCCTCTTTGGGGATTGCAATAGCGATCCATCTGGATTCATGAACTTCATTCTCAACATTTCTTCACAAAAAAAGAAATCTTTAACATCAATATTTATGGAACATGTCCACTACGCTTTAACCAAGCCTCCATTGTTTTCTACATGGATAGTTGATTGACAGTTGGTGCCGTGTGGCACCGCCAGGTAGGGTCAAACCATCATGGCATGGGGGAAACTCTGGCTTTATGGTAATGAATGGAATAGCCTACTTGATTAGTTGTTCAGTTTATGAACTTACATTCATATTTTGTCGAAGTATTATTCAATAAATATATTTATGAATGATTTTTGAATTGTTGCTATTTTTAGAATATTTAAAAAAAATCTCACGTACCCCTTGGCATACCTTCAAGTACCCCCAGGAGTACGCGTACCCCCATTTGAGAACCACTGCCTTAGGAGACTAGATGTAAACAGAGTAAAGAGAGAGCGAGTGAGGTGGCCATTCCAAATACTTTTAAAATGCTACCCATATTGGATACTGTTTAGGAACATAAACTGCATTTCTTGACTGTACCAGTTGCTGGATGATCAGCATGGAAGGTGATGTCATCTGCAAAGGCGTCCAACCTAGCTTAATCTCAGGGCTTGCTGCCCTTCTTGCCACCTACTTTGTGTTCAACTTGGAATACCAAGAGGAAGGTCCTCGGACATTGGAATTTGTTCAAAGGTAAATCCTCTTGATACTGTTAAAATACTGTTAGGATATTTTATTTTATATTTCTCACCTCTGTTCAGGAATTTGACTTGTCATTTCCCCAATTTTGTGCCTTAAATCAATGACTCTTCTGTTCCTTTGTGGACCTTCTTATTAGGGACTGAAGCACCAGTTTGACTCTAGGATACAGAGAAGGTAGGTAATGTGCAGGTAAAGATATGTTGACTGCGTCAAAGAAGGAAGCACCTGTTTGACCCCAGGATGCAGAAAAAGTAGGTAATTTGCAGGTAAAGATATGTTGACTGGATGATGGCAGGAAGCACCAGCTTGACCCGAGAATGCAGAGCAAGTAGGTAATGTGCGGGTGAAGATATGTTGAATGGGTAAAGGCAGGAAGCACCAGTGTGACCCCACTATGCAGGGAAGGTAGGTAATGTGCGGGTGAAGGTATGTTGAATGGGTGAAAGAAGGAAGCGCAGGTGTGGTCGAGGCCATGCAGACAAGGTAGGTATGTGCAGGTGAAGATATGTTGTATGGTGAAAGAAAGAAGCACCAGTGTGACCCAAGGATGCAGGGAAGGTAGGTAATGTGCAGGTAAAGATATGTTGAATGGGTAAAGGCAAGAAGCACCAGTGTGACCCCAGGATGCAGAGAAGATAGGTAATGAGCAGGTAACGATATGTTAAATGGGTGAAAGCAGGAAACATCAGCGTAAATACACGGTCCCGTAGATGGAGAGAAAACATAAATAGAGAGAGGGATTGGGGAGGCTTTAGCATTGTCTTCCTCTCTGAATTTGTCTTAATGGGTTTTAGAGCATTCACTCATCTACAGCTGTGGTTATGGTATGGGCTCACATATATCCTAAAATTGATATTAATATTTGTGCAGTGCATATTCCTAAATAACAATGTGAGGGGGGTTCTGTATCGACTGCAAGTAATCTTCAATCACAACAGAATATCTATTATGCTTTCTCTCTTTTTTAGGCGATTCATTGGCGTTCACCCTGAGAGGGGAACAAAGGCTAGCCAGGGAAAGGTGGTGTCCAAGAAGACCGGGAAGCTGGTCCAGAAAAAGGCAGCAACTGTAAATCCTCACGTAGCCACCCTTATAAAACATCTCACAGACTTTGAGTGGGGCTTTATGTAGCCGACAACTAAACACTGGACTCGTGTTCAGTGTTTTGTCTCCAGTTAGAAATTAAGTGGACATGTTATAAATGTTAAAATGCTTTACTGAAAATAAGAATAATGCACTAAATGTACATTGAATGTATTTGATGCACTTTAAAATAATTGGTTAATAAAAACATAATCTTGCAAGGCCATTTCTCCAGTCATTTTTATGCCAGCAGATTGCAGGGGTTTTGATTTTGAAAAATTAAAAGTTCAACTCATTAACTTCTAGTGGCATTATACTGTAAAGCTCAGTCTATAGTGCTTACAATTATTTTACTGTAATTAACTGTTAATGGATATTACAGTAGATACACTAAAATAACAGTGTAATGCCGCTAAACAGATGACAGTATTATGCTGTGAAGCGTATATTTGATACAGCACAGTACTGTGATACTTTTTAGAGTAATAAACTGTAGTGATAAATCACAGTATGTGTGCTGTAGAAAAACAGTTTTATACTGGAACCATTAGCTGCCAGTAGGTTACTGTAATTAAACGGTGAAAATTCTTACAGTAAGGGAGAGACCCGCCACCCAGGGGAGAAAACTCATTTCGGCCGCTTGTACCCGTGATCTTGTCCTTCCGGTCATAACCCAAAGCTCATGACCATAGGTGAGGATGGGAAAGTAGATTGACCGGTAAATTGAGAGCTTTTCCTTCTGGCGCAGCTCCTTCTTACCACAACGAATCGATATAGCGTCCTCATTACTGAAGACGCCGCACCGATCAGCCTGTGCATCTCACGATCCACTCTTCCCTCACTCATGAACAAGACTCCAGGTACTTGAACTCATCCACTTGGGGCAAGATCTCCTGCCCAACCTCGAGATGGCACTCCACCCTTTCCCGGGCGAGAACCTTGGACTTGGAGGTGCTGATTCTCATCCCAGTCGCTTCACACTCGGCTGCGAACCAATCCAATGAGAGCTGAAGATCCTGGCCAGTTAAAGCCATAAGGACCACATCATCTGCAAAAAGGAGAGACCTATTCCTGCAGCCACCAAACCGGATCCCCTCAACGCCATGACTGCGCCTAGAAATTCTGTCCATAAAATGTATGAACACATTTGGTGACAAAGGGCAGCCAACACGAGGGTTGGACTCCGTTCCAACCCTCACTGGAAAGGGATCCGACTTACTGCTGGCAATGCGGACCAAGCTCTGACACTGATCATACAGGGAGCGACCCGCCACAATCAGACATGCCGATACCCCATACTCTCTGAGCACTCCCCACAGGACTTCCCGGGGTGGCCACGGTCGAATGTCTTCTCCAAGTCCACAAAGCACATGTAGACTGGTTGGACAAACTCCCATGCACTCTGAAGGACCCTGCCGAGAGTATAGATCTGGTCTACCGTTCCACGACCAGGACGAAAACCACACTGTTCGTCCTGGATCCGAGGTTCCTCCTCTCCAGTACACATGAATAGACCTTACCGGGAAGGCTGAGGAGTGTCATCTACGATAGTTGGAACACACTCTCCGGTTCCCCTTCTTAAAGAGAGGAACCACCACCCCGGTCTGCCAATCCAGAGGTACCGCCCCTGATGTCCACGCGATGTTGCAGAGTCTTGTCAACTAAAACAGCCCCACAGCATCCAGAGCCTTAAGGAACTCCGGACGGAGCTCATCCACCCCCGGGGCCTTGCCACCGAGGAGCTTTTTAACTACCTTGGCAACCTCAGCCCCAGAAATAGGAGAGCCCACCACATATTCCCCAAGCACTGCTTGGCCTGTCGGTATGCCCGCTGCCTCTGGAGTCCCATGAGCCAAAAGGACCAGATAAGCTCTTTCTTCAGCTTGACGGCATCCCGCACTGCTGGTGGCCACCAGCGGGTTCTAGGATTACCGCCACGACAGGCACCAAACACCTTGCGGCCACAGCTCCAATCAGCTGGCTTGACAAGAGAGGCACGGAACATGATCCATTCAGACTCAATGTCCAGCACCTCCTTTGTGACATGTTCAAAGTTCCTCCGGAGGTGGAAAAAGAAACTCTCTTTGACAGGAGACTCTGCTAGGCATTCCCAAAAGACTCTCCCACCATCGGAGCCAGCTCACCAGGTGGTGATCGGTAGAAAGCTCGCCCCTCTCTTCACCCGAGTGTCCAAAACATGAGGCCGCAAATCCCATGACACAACTACAAAGTCAATAATGGAACTGCGGCCGAGGGTGTCTTGGTGCCAAGAGCACTTATGGACACCCTTATGTTTGAACATTGTGTTTATTATGGAGAATCCGTGACGAGCACAAAAGTCCAATAACAAAGCACCGCTTGGGTTCAGATCCGGCTGGCCATTTTTCCCAATCACGACTCTCCAGGTTTCAAAGTCGTTGCCAACATGAGCGTTGAAGACCCCCAGCAGAACAAGGGAATCACCCGAGGGAGCACTCTCAAGGGAATCCAAAAAGAGTGGGTACTCTGAGCTGCTGTTTGGTGCGTAAACACCAACAACAGTCAGGACCCGTTACCCAACCCGAAAGCGGAGGGAAGCTACCATCTCGTCTTCTGGGTTAAGTCCAACGTGCAGGCTTTGAGCCGGGGGGCAACAAGAATTGCCAACCCAGCCTCTCATTACTTGCAACGCCAGAGTGGAAGAGAGTCCAACCCCTCTTGAGAGAACAGGTTCCAGAGCCCTTGCTGTGCGTCGAAGTGAGTCCAGCTTTATCTAGCCGGGAACTTCTCCACCTCGCGAGGTGACGTTCCACGTCCCAAGAGCGAGCTTATGTAGCCGATAATCGGACCGCCAAGTGCCTTGCCTTCGGCCTCCGCCCAGCTAACACTGCACCCGACCTCTATGACCCAGCCCATGAGTGGTGAGCCTATTGCAGGGGGGACCCACGTTGCCTCTTCGAGCTGGGCCCCATGGGCACCAGTCGCTCGCCATCGTGCCCCACCTCTGGGCCTGGCTCCACAGGGGAGCCACGGTGACCCGCGTCCGGGCGAGAAAATATCTAGGTCCTCGATTTGTACTTTTCATAAAGGTCTTTGAGCTGCTCTTTGTCTGATTCCTCACCTAGGACCTGTTTGTCTTGGGGGACCCTACCAGGGGGCATAGAAGCCCCCGGACAACATAGCTCCTAGGATCAGTGGGACACGCAAACCACAAAGGTGGCGGCTCAGAAAGCAGGTTATATAAACATAACTCCAAAACCAAACATGCAAGATGTCTAAACATGCCTGTAATATTGTATCAATGTGAGTTTTACTAGAATCGGTTGTTTTTTTAAGGCTTGCAAACACAAAAAGTTTTTTTACTCAATATGACAGTAAGTTCTTAAAATGCTGAGATAATGTGAAAAAAACAATACAATTGTATTCCAACATGATTCCTAAACCAAACATGCAAAATGTCTAAAAATGCCTGTAATATTGAATCCATGTGAGTTTTACTAGAATCATTTGTTTTTGTAAGGTTTGCAAATACAAAAATTGAGTTTTATGACGGACACAAGTTAGTTTTTTTTACTCATTATAACAGTATAGATGTCATACTATATATTAAAGTTATATGAACATAACTCCAAAACCAAACGTGAATTATGTCCAAAATTGCCTGTAATATTGTATAGATGTGAGTTTTACTAGAATCAGGTTTGCAAATACAAAAATTGGGTTTTATGACAGTATACTGTCACACTCAATATGACAGTATAACTGTCATACTAAATCCATCCATTTTCTTCCGCTTATCCGAGGTCGGGTTGCGGGGGCAGCAGCCTAAGCAGAGAGCCCAGACTTCCCTCTCCCCAGCCACTTCGTCCAGCTCTTCTCGGGGGATCCCGAGGCGTTCCCAGGCCATAGTCTTTCCAATGTATCCTAGGTCTTCCCCATGGCCTCCTGCCGATCGGACCTAGGGAGGCGTTCGGGTGGCATCCTGAGCAGATGCCCGAACCACCTCATCTGGCTCCTCTCAATGTGGAGGAGCAGCGGCTTTACACTGAGGTCCTCCCAGATGACAGAGCTTCTCACCCTATCTCTAAGGGAGAGACCCACCACCCGGCGGAGGAAACTCATTTCGGCCGCTTGTACCCGTGACCTTGTCCTTTCGGTCATAACCCAAAGCTCATGACCATAGGTGAGGATGGGAACGTTGATCGACCGGTAAATTGAAAGCTTTTCCTTCTGGCTCAGCTCCTTCTTCACCACAACGGATCGATATAGCGTCCTCATTACTGAAGACGCCGCACCGATCCGCCTGTAGATCTCACAATCCACTCTATCCTCACTCGTGAACAAGACTCCTAGGTACTTGAACTCCTTCACTTGGGGCAAGATCTCTTTCCCAACCTCGAGATGGCACTCCACCCTTTCCCGGGCGAGAACCATGGACTCGGACTTGGAGGTGCTGATTCTCATCCCAGTCGCTTCACTGCGAACCGATCCAATGAAAGCTGAAGATCTTGGCCAGTTGAAGCCATCAGGACCACATCATCTGCAAAAAGCAGAGACCTAATCCTGCAGCCACCAAACCAGGCGCAGTCATGGCGTTGAGGGGATCCTCAAAGCCATGACTGTGCCTAGAAATTCTGTCCATTAAAGTTATGAACAGAATCGGTGACAAAGGGCAGCCTTGGCGGAGTCCAACCCTCACTGGAAAGGGGTCCGACTTACTGCCGGCAATGCGGACCAAGCTCTGACACTGATCATACAGGGAGACACCCGCCACAATCAGACATGCCGATACTGCATACTCTCTGAGCACTCCCCACAGGATTTACCGGGGGCCAAGGTCGAATGTCTTCTCCAAGTCCACAAAACTTATGTAGACTGGTTGGGCAAACTCCCATGCACACTCAAGGACCCTGCCGAGAGTATAGAGCTGGTCTACCGTTCCACGACCAGGACGAAAACCACACTGTTCGTCCTGGATCCGAGGTTCCTCCTCTCCATTACACATGAATAGACCTTACCGGGAAGGCTGAGGAGTGTGATCTACGATAGTTGGAACACACCCTCCGGTTCCCCTTCTTAAAGAGAGGAACCACCACCCCGGTCTGCCAATCCAGAGGTACCGCCCCCGATGTAGACGCAATGTTGCAGAGTTTTGTCAACCAAGACTGCCCCACAGCATCCAGAGCCTTAAGGAACTCCGGACGGAGCTCATACCCCCGGGGCCTTGCCACCGAGGAGCTTTTTAACTACCTTGGCAACCTCAGCCCCAGAAATAGGAGAGCCCACCACAGACTTCCCAGGCACTGTTTCCTCATAAGAAGACGTGTTGGTGGGACTGAGGAGGTCTCGCTTGGCCTGTCGGTATGCCCACTGCCTCTGGAGTCCCATGAGCCAAAAGGACCCGGTGGCTCTTTCTTCAGCTTGACAGCATCCCTCACTGCTGGTGGATTACCGCCACGACAGGCACCAAACACCTTGCGGCCACAGCTTCAATCAGCTGGCTCAACAAGAGAGGAACGGAACATGGTCCACTCAGACTCAATGTCCAGCACCTCCCTCGTGACATGTTCAAAGTTCTTCCGGACATGTTCAAAGTTCTTCAGGAGACTCTGCTAGGTGTTCCCAGCAGACCCTTACAATGCGTTTGGGCCTGCCAGGTCTGACCGGCATCCTCCCCTACCATCGGAGCCAGCTCACCACCAGGTGGTGGTTGGTAGAAAGCTCTGCCCCTCTCTTCACCGAGTGTCCAAAACATGAGGCCGCAAATCCCATGACACAACTACAAAGTCAATCATGCGGCCGAGGGTGTCCTTGTGCCAAGTGCACATATGGACACCCTTATGTTTGAACATTGTGTTTGTTATGGACAATCCGTGACAAGCACAAAAGTCCAATAACAAAGCACCACTTGGGTTCAGATCCGGGTGGCCATTTTTCCCAATCACGACTCTCCAGGTTTCACTGTCGTTGCCAACATAGCGTTGAAGTCCACCAGCAGAACAAGGGAATCACCCGAGGGAGCACTCTCCAGTACTCCCTCAAGGGAATCCAAAAAGAGTTGGTACTCTGAGCTGCTGTTTGGTGTGTAAACACAAACAACAGTCAGGACCCGTCACCCAACCCGAAGGCTGAAGGAAGCTACCATCTCGTCTATTGGGTTTAAAGTCCAACGTGCAGGCTTTGAGCCGGGGGGCAACTAGAATTGCCACCCCAGCCTCTCATTAGTTGCAACGCCAGTGGGGAATCTCTTCCACTGTGGCGTTGCAAGTAATGAAAGTTCAGCTCAGTCCAGCCCCTCTGAGAGAACAGGTTCCAGAGCCCTTGCTGTGAGTCCAACTATATCTAGCCGGGAACGTCTCCACCTCAAGCACCAGCTCAGGCTCCTTCCCTCCCAGCGAGGTGACGTTCCATGTCCCAAGAGCGAGCTTATGTAGCCGATAATCGGACCACCAAGTGCCCTGCCTTCGGCTGCCGCCCAGCTCACACTGCACCCTCTATGACCCAGCCCATGAGTGGTGAGCCCTGGAGGGGGGATCCACGTTGCCTCTTCGAGCTGAGCACGGCTGGGCCCCATGGGGACAGGCCCGTCAATCGCCATCGTGCCACACCTCTGGGCCTGGCTCCACAGGGGAGCCACGGTGACCTGCGTCCGGGCGAGAAAAAATCTAGGTCCTCAATTGTACTTTTAATAAAGGTCTTTGAGCTGCTCTTTGTCTGATCCCTCACCTAGGACCTGTTTGTCTTGGGAGACCATAGAAGCCCCCGGACAACATAGTTCCTGGATCAGTGGGACACGCAAACCACAAAGGTGGCGGCTCAGAAAGCAGGTTATATAAACATAACTCCAAAACCAAACATGTGTCATGTCTAAAAATGCCTGTAATAATGTATTTATGTGAGTTTGTAAGGTTTGCTAAAACAAAAAGTAGTTTTTTACTCAATATGAAAGTAATGATCTAAGAATCCTGAGATAATGCGAAAAACGCAATAAAAATGTATTTAAACATAATTCCTAAACAACCCATGCAAAATGGGTAATAATGCCTGGAGACATGTATCTTTGTTAGTTTTACTAGAAAAATGATCTTTTGTAAAGTTTGCAAAGACACAAGCTAGTTTTTTTTTATTTAATATGACAGTATAACAGTCATACTAAATATAAAAGTTATATAAACATAACTCCAAAACCAAACATGTGTCATGTTTAAAAATGTCTGTAATAATGTATTTATGTGAGTTTGTAAGGTTTGCAAAAACAAAAAGTAGTGTTTTACTCAATATGAAAGTAATGATCTTAGAATCCTGAGATAATGCGAAAAAAGCAATACAAATGTATTCAAACACAACTTTTAAACCAAAAATGCCTGTAATATTGAATCTATGTAAGTTTTACTAGAATCAATTGTTTTTGTAAGGTTTGCAAATACAAAAATTAAGTTTTACACATAATGACATTATAACTTTAACACTCAATATGAAAGTTATTTAATTATAACTCCTAAATACACATGAAACATGTCTAATAGCGTGAAAAAAATTATCTTTGTGAGTGTTGTTTAGAAACATTTTCTTTTGTAAGGTTTGCAAAGACACAAGTTAGTTTTTTTTAACTAAATATGACAGTATAACGCCACACTCAATATGACAGTTATTTAAACATAACTCCTAAACCACACCTGAACAATGGCTAATAATGCCTGAAATAATGCATCTTTGGGAGTTTTACTGGAAACATATGCTTTTTTTAAGGCTTGCAAACACAAAAATTATTTTTTTACTCAATATGACAGTAATGTTCTAAAAATCCTGAGATAATGTGAAAAAAGCAATACAAATGTATTACAACATAATTCCTAAACCAAACATGCAAAATGTCTGAAAATGCCTGTAATATTGAATCCATGTGAGTTTTATTTGAATCAGTTGTATGGTTTGCTAATACAAAAATTGGGTTTTATGACAAACACAAGTTAGTTATTTTACTCAATATAACAGTTTAGCTGTCATACTATATATGAAAGTTATATAAACATAACTCCAAAACCAAACATGCATTATGTCCAAAACTGCCTGTAATATTGTATATATGTGAGTTTTACTAGAATCAGGGTTGCAAATACAAAAATTGGGTTTTATGACAGTATACTGTCACACTCAATATGACACTTATTTAAACATAACTCAAACAACACATGCAAAATGGCTAATAATGCCTGGAGCATGTATCTTAGTTAGTTTTACTAGAAAAATTGTATTTTGTAAGGTTTGCAAAGACACAAGTTAGTTGTTTTTTTTATTCAATATGACAGTATAACTGTCATACTAAATATGAAAGTTATATAAACATTACTCTAAAACCAAACATGCATTATGTCTAAAAATGTCTGTAATATTGTATCTGTGTGAGTTTTACTAGATTTAGTTGTTTTTGTAAGGTTTGCAAATACAAAATAAGGGTTTTACTCACTATGACAGTTTACTGTCACACTCAATCTGACAGTTATTTATTTAAACATAACTCCTAAACCACACATGCAAAATGGCTAATAATGCCTGGAGATATGTATCTTTGTGAGTTTTACTAGAAACATTATATTGTGTAAGGTTTAGTTAGTTTTTGTACTCAATCTGACAGTATAACTGTCATTCTAAATCCATCCATTTTCTTCCGGGGGCAGCAGCCTGAGCAGAAAATCCCAGACTTCCCTCTCCCCAGCCACTTCGTCCAGCTCTTCTCGGGGTATTCCGAGGCGTTCCCAGGCCAGCCGGGGACATAGTCTTTCCAATGTGTCCTAGGTCTTCCCCGTGGCCTCCTGCCACACCTCCCTAGAGGCGTTCGGGTGGCACCCTGAGCAGATGCCCGAACCACCTCATGGCTCCTCTCAATGTGGAGGAGCAACGGCTTTACTTTGAGTTCCTCCCGGATGACAGAGCTTCTCACCCTGTCTCTAAGGGAGAGACCCACCACCCGGCAGAGGAAACGCATTTCGGCCGCTTGTCCTTTCGGTCATAACCCAAAGCTGGTAACGTAGATCGACGGTAAATTGAGAGCTTTTCCTTCTGGCTCAGCTCCTTCTTCACCACAACGGATCGATATAGCGTCCTCAATACTGAAGACGCCGCACCAATCCGCCTGTGGATCTCTCGATCCACTCTATCCTCACTCGTGAACAAGACTCCTAGGTACTTGAACTCCTCCACTTGGGGCAAGATCTCCTCCCCAACCTGGAGATGGCACTCGACCCTTTCCTGCGTGGACTTGGACTTGGAGGTGCTGATTCTCATCCCAGTCGCTTCACACTCAAGGACCCTGCCGAGAGTATAGACCTGGTCTACCGTTCCACGACCAGGACGAAAACCACACTGTTCGTCCTGGATCCGAGTTTCCTCCTCTCCAGTACACATGAATAGACCTTACCGGGAAGAGTGAGGAGTGTGTTTCACGATAGTTGGAACACACCCTCCGGTTCCCCTTCTTAAAGAGAGGAACCACCACCCCGGTCTGCCAATCCAGAGGTACCGCCCCCAATGTTCACGCGATGTTGCTGAGTCTTGTCAGCCAAGACAGCCCCACAGTATCCAGAGCCTTAAGGAACTCATCCACCACCGGGGCCTTGCCACAGAGGAGCTTTTTAACTACCTAGGCAACCTAAGCCCCAGAAATAGGAGAGTCCACCACAGATTCCCCAGGCACTGCTTGGCCTGTCGGTATGCCCGCTGCCTCTGGAGTCCCATGAGCCAAAAGGACCCGATAGGCTCTTTCTTCAGCTTGACGGCATCCCTCACTGCTGGTGGCCACCAGCGAATTCTAGGATTACCGCCACGACAGGCACCAAACACCTTGCGGCCACAGCTCCAATCAGCAGACTCGACAAGAGAGGCACGGAACATGGTCCACTCAGACTCAATGTCCAGCACCTCCCTCGTGACATGTTCAAAGTTCTTCCTTATGTTTGAACATTGTGTTTGTTATGGACAATCCGTGACGAGCACAAAAGTCCAATAACAAAGCACCACTTGGGTTCAGATCCGGGTGGCCATTTTTCCCAATCACGACTCTCCAGGTTTCACTGTCCTTGCCAACATGAGCATTGAAGTCCCCCAACAGAACAAGGGAATCACCCGAGGGAGCACTCTCCAGTACTCCCTCAAGGGAATCCAAAAAGAGTGGGTACTCTGAGCTGCTGTTTGGTGCGTAAACACAAACAACAGTCAGGACCCGTCACCCAACCCGAAGGCGGAGGGAAGCTACCATCTCGTCTACTGGGTTAAAGTCCAACGTGCAGGCTTTGAGCAACAACAATTGCCACCCCAGCCTCTCATTGCTTGCAACGCCAGAGTGGAAGAGAGTCCAGCCCCTCTTGAGAGAACAGGTTCCAAAGCCCTTGCTGTGCGTCGAAGTGAGTCCAACTATATCTAGCCGGAACTTCTTCACCTGGCGCACCAGCTCAGGCTCTTTCCCTCCCAGCGAGGTGACGTTCCACGTCCCAAGAGCGAGCTTATGTAGCCGATAATCGGACCGCCAAGTGCCCTGCCTTGGGCTGCCGCCCAGTTCACACTGCATCCGACCTCTATGACCTCAATGGGCCCAAGAGTGGTGAGCCCATTGGAGGGTTGACCCACGTTGCCTCTTCGAGCTGAGCCCGGCAGGGCCCCATGGAGACAGGCCCGGCCACCAGTCGCTCGCCATCGTGCCCCACCTCTGCGCCTGGCTCCACAGGGGAGCCACGGTGACCTGCGCCTGGGCGAGAAAAAATCTAGGTCCTCGATTTGTACTTTTCATAAAGGTCTTTGAGCTGCTCTTTGTCTGATCCCTCACCTAGGACCTTTTCTCAGGGGATCCCGAGGCGTTCCCAGGCCAGCCGGGAGACATAGTGTTCCCAATGTGTCCTGGGTCTTCCCGTGGCCTCCAGGATGACAGAGCTTCACCTTCACCAGGGGTGTCAAACTCAAACACAGAGTGGGCCAAAGTTTAAAACTGAACAAAGGCCAAGGTTGAACAAATTAACCTTTTACTAGGGACCCAAACAAGTTTTGCATTGAATATTGAACAAGCAAGGCTTATATAACTTTATAGTGACATGCAAAATGGAGTTTCAAATAATAATAATAATAATTAAAAAATATCAATTGCATATCAAATACAATTTAAATAAAAATTGAATGCCTCTTTTCTATTTGCAGCCTTCTGAGGTAAATATCAACATTAACTTTTTCCACAGGCTAATACATTTGAAAATAAAATTAAAATGAATAAAACAACCATTCAGGACATTAAACTGCTCAGTTTGCAACACACTGATCTAATTTGATGTGCCCAAGACAGATACCTGGCATCTTTTTTTAGATGCTAGTTCTTTAACGTCGGGGCTCAGGCTTTGAGCTGAGGCAACTTTCATTATCGAACGAAGGTGTTCAACAGTCATATCTCGTACACCCAATTCTAACATCATTCACACCCAGTCACAAGAAATGTGCAGCTTCAGCACGCATACACAAAGGAATGCAACGCATACTTCATCAACAGCGATACAGGTTACACTGAGAGTGCCAGTATAAAAAACTTTAACACTGTTAGAAATATACGCCACACTGTGAACCCACACCAAACAAAAATAAAAAACACTTTTCAGGAGAACATCCGCACCGTAACATAACATAAACACAAAAGAACAAATACCCAGAATCTTTTGCAGCACTAACTCTTTCGGGACGCTACAAAATACACCCCCGCTACCACCAAACCCCCCCCCCCCCACACACACACACCTTGTAGCGTCCCGGAAGATTTAGTGCTACAAAGGGTTCCGGGTATTTGTTCTGTTGTGTTTATGTTGTGTTACGGTGCGGATGTTCTCCCGAAATGTGTTTGTCATTCTTGTTTGGTGTGGATTCACAGTGTGGCGTATATTTCTAAAAGTGTTAAAGTTTTTTATTTGGCTACCGTCAGTGTAACCTGTATCGCTGTTGATGAAGTATGCGTTGCATTCAATTGTGTGTGGGTGCAGAAGCTGCACTGACATGAAACTGGGCCGGCACTCGTTTGACTAGCTGAAAAAAAAAAAAAAAAAATCGGGAGGAGTGCTGGATTCACTCCTGGGAGGGTTGGCAAGTATTAGAAGTTGCGGTGAATGCAGTGTTACAGCGGCACTGCCGCAATGTATAATCGACGGTCCAGCTTTAGTGTTAATTTGATATTGCCTCAAGGGCCAAGTCAAATTACACGTTGGGCCAAATTTGGCCCACGGGCCAGAGTTCGACACCCATGACCTTCACTGTAAAAAATTACTGTAAAAATTAAAAATAAAATTACAGTTATATACTCCATCCATCCATCCATTTTATACCGCTTATTCCCTTCGGGGTCGCGGGGGGCCCTGGAGCCTATCTCAGCTACAATCAGGCGGAAGGCGGGGTACACCCTGGACAAGTAGCCACCTCATCGCAGGGCCAACACAGATAGACAGACAACATTCACACTCACATTCACACACTAGGGCCAATTTAGTGTTGCCAATCAACCTATCATGTTCTTCTTAAATGCAGTTAAGTACTGTAAATTTTGTTGCATTTTTCAAAAAATATCGACCAGCAGTAAGTAAAACCTACAGTGTAATTCAGTATTTTTCAGACTTGTTTCTTGGGTCCGCCCACAATTCGTCCAACCGAGCTTCATTTCACCTGGCCGACCCTGCTAAATCCATCCTACTGCATCGTGTGTTTTTGATAAGAAGGTAAGAGTCACTTGTACCTTGATGTGTCATTTTCTGTTTGAATTACTTTATATATATATTTATAAAGTCCGAAATGACATAGCGTCACAGTCAGCATTACAGACACTATCGTTGACCACGCGCATGTACCGCCGCATGCTAGCTAGCTAAGTTTTCTTCTTTTTTGTCATAGTCATCATAAAAGATGATAACTTGCAACATATGTGCTACGACTTGCAGCAATGTATTTGCGTATGTTAGACACATGCGAAGTCATAGTTGTATGCCTAATGCATCGTTTTAGTGTGCTTTCCCTAAATGCACAAGAGTTTTTTCCAACTTCTTAGCCTTCAAAACTCACAGCCGTCGTCATAAATATGGCAAGAGTAGGACTGATATGTATAGCGCAGAAGGTTTACCTTGTAATATTGTCTCATGTAGCGCGAAGTGCGATGATATACGGGCCTTTCTCCTGCATTTGAAAAGTCATATTACCGAAGGTAGGACAGTTACGTGCCCCTTCAGTCAATGTGAAAAAAGATTTACAGTTAAGTCTACTTTCACATCGCACGTGTCAAGGAAGCACTGCGGCTACACTGAACGAAGTTTGACTTGCTCAACAGCAAATCCAAGCAGCTCTTGTGTTATTAACACTGATGATGACTATTGTGATATGTAACTTGAGAATTCAGGATATTCCTGTTATGAAGACATAGAGGTCTACTTGCATTAAAAAAATGTTCACAGCACTGAAAAAAGGTTGGAACCACTGCCTTAGGACAGTGGTTCTCAACCTTTTTTCAGTTATGTACCCCTGTGAACATTTTTTAAATTCAAGTACCCCCTAATCAGAGCAAAGCATTTTTGGTTGAAAAAAAGAGATAAAGAAGTAAAATACAGCACTATGTCATCAGTTTCTGATTTATTAAATTGTATAACAGTGCAAAATATTGCTCACTTGTTGTGGTCTTTCTTGAACTATTTGGAAAAAAAGATATAAAAATAACTAAAAACTTGTTGAAAAATAAACAATTGATTCAATTATATTTAAAGATTTTTACACATAGAAGTAATCAACTTAAAGTGCCCTCTTTGGGGATTGCAATAGAGATCCATCTGGATTCATGAACTTCATTCTCAACATTTCTTCACAAAAAAAGAAATCTTTAACATCAATATTTATGGAACATGTCCACTACGCTTTAACCAAGCCTCCATTGTTTTCTACATGGATAGTAGATTGACAGTTGGTGCCGTGTGGCACCGCCAGGTAGGGTCAAACCATCATGGCATGGGGGAAACTCTGGCTTTATGGTAATGAATGGAATAGCCTACTTGATTAGTTGTTCAGTTTATGAACTTACATTCATATTTTGTCGAAGTATTATTCAATAAATATATTTATAAAGGATTTTTGAATTGTTGCTATTTTTAGAATATTTAAAAAAAATCTCACGTACCCCTTGGCATACCTTCAAGTACCCCCAGGAGTACGCGTACCCCCATTTGAGAACCACTGCCTTAGGAGACTAGATGTAAACAGAGTAAAGAGAGAGCGAGTGAGGTGGCCATTCCAAATACTTTTAAAATGCTACCCATATTGGATACTGTTTAGGAACATAAACTGCATTTCTTGACTGTACCAGTTGCTGGTGACAAAGTCACAATAAAACGTTGGATGATCAGCATGGAAGGTGATGTCATCTGCAAAGGCGTCCAATTTAGCTTAATCTCAGGGCTTGCTGCCCTTCTTGCCACCTACTATGTGTTCAACTTGGAATACCAAGAGGAAGGTCCTCGGACATTGGAATTTGTTCAAAGGTAAATCCTCTTGATACTGTTAAAATACTGTTAGGATATTTTATTTTATATTTCTCACCTCTGTTCAGGAATTTGACTTGTCATTTCCCCAATTTTGTGCCTTAAATCAATGACTCTTCCGTTCCTTTCTTATTAGGGACCGAAGCACCAGTTTGACTCTAGGATACAGAGAAGGTAGGTAATGTGCAGGTAAAGATATGTTGACTGGGTCAAAGAAGGAAGCACCTGTTTGACCCCAGGATGCAGAAAAAGTAGGTAATTTGCAGGTAAAGATATGTTGACTGGATGATGGCAGGAAGCACCAGCTTGACCCGAGAATGCAGAGCAAGTAGGTAATGTGCGGGTGAAGATATGTTGAATGGGTAAAGGCAGGAAGCACCACTGTGACCCCACCATGCAGGGAAGGTAGGCTATGTTGAATGGGTGAAAGAAGGAAGCGCAGGTGTGGTCGAGGCCATGCAGACAAGGTAGGTATGTGCAGGTGAAGATATGTTGTATGGTGAAAGAAAGAAGCACCAGTGTGACCCAAGGATGCAGGGAAGGTAGGTAATGTGCAGGTAAAGATATGTTGAATGGGTGAAGGCAGGAAACACCAGCTAGACGCCAGGATACAGAGAAGGTAGGTAATGTGCAGGTAAAGATATGTTGAATGAGTAAAGGCAGGAAACACCAGCTTGACTCCAGGATACAGAGAAGGTAGGTAATGTGCAGGTAAAGATATGTTGAATGGGTAAAGGTAGAAAGCACCAGCGTGACCACACTATGCAGAGAAGGTAGGTAATGTGCAGGTAAAGATATGTTGAATGGGTAAAGGCAAGAAGCACCAGTGTGACCCCAGGATGCAGAGAAGATAGGTAATGAGCAGGTAACGATATGTTAAATGGGTGAAAGCAGGAAACATCAGCGTAAATACACGGTCCCGTAGATGGAGAGAAAACATAAATAGAGAGAGGGATTGGGGAGGCTTTAGCATTGTCTTCCTCTCTGAATTTGTCTTAATGGGTTTTAGAGCATTCACTCATCTACAGCTGTGGTTATGGTATAGGCTCACATATATCCTAAAATTGATATTAATATTTGTGCAGTGCATATTCCTAAATAACAATGTGAGGGGGGTTCTGTATCGACTGCAAGTAATCTTCAATCACAACAGAATATCTAATATGCTTTCTCTCTTTTTTAGGCGATTCATTGGCGTTAACCCTGAGAGGGGAACAAAGGCTAGCCAGGGAAAGGTGGTGTCCAAGAAGACCGGGAAGCTGGTCCAGAAAAAGGCAGCAACTGTAAATCCTCACGTAGCCACCCTTATAAAACATCTCACAGACTTTGAGTGGGGCGTTATGTAGCCGACAACTAAACACTGGACTCGTGTTCAGTGTTTTGTCTCCAGTTAGAAATTAAGTGGACATGTTATAAATGTTAAAATGCTTTACTGAAAATAAGAAGAATGCACTAAATGTACATTGAATGTATTTGATGCACTTTAAAATAATTGGTTAATAAAAACATAATCTTGCAAGGCCATTTCTCCAGTCATTTTTATGCCAGCAGATTGCAGGGGTTTTGATTTTGAAAAATTAAAAGTTCAACTCATTAACTTCTAGTGGCATTATACTGTAAAGCTCAGTCTAAAGTGCTTACAATTATTTCACTGTAATTAACTGTTAATGGATATTACAGTAGATACACTAAAATAACAGTGTAATGCCGCTAAACAGATGACCGTATTATGCTGTGAAGCGTATATTTGATACAGCACAGTACTGTGATACTTTTTAAAGTAATAAACTGTAGTGATAAATCACAGTATGTGTGCTGTAGAAAAACAGTTTTATACTGGAACCATTAGCTGCCAGTAGGTTACTGTAATTAAACGGTGAAAATTCTTACAGTAAGGGAGAGACCCGCCACCCAGCGGAGAAAACTCATTTCGGCCACTTGTACCCGTGATCTTGTCCTTTCGGTCATAACCCAAAGCTCATGACCATAGGTGAGGATGGGAACGTAGATTGACCGGTAAATTGAGAGCTTTTCCTTCTGGCGCAGCTCCTTCTTACCACAACGAATCGATATAGCGTCCTCATTACTGAAGACGTCGCACCGATCAGCCTGTGCATCTCACGATCCACTCTTCCCTCACTCATGAACCAGGTACTTGAACTCATCCACTTGGGGCAAGATCTCCTGCCCAACCTCGAGATGGCACTCCACCCTTTCCCGGGCGAGAACCTTGGACTTGGAGGTACTGATTCTCATCCCAGTCGCTTCACACTCGGCTGCGAACCAATCCAATGAGAGCTGAAGATCCTGGCCAGTTAAAGCCATAAGGACCACATCATCTGCAAAAAGGAGAGACCTAATCCTGCAGCCACCAAACCGGATCCCCTCAACGCCATGACTGCGCCTAGAAATTCTGTCCATAAAATGTATGAACACATTTGGTGACAAACGGCAGCCAACACGAGGGTTGGACTCCGGTCCAACCCTCACTGGAAAGGGATCCGACTTACTGCTGGCAATGCGGACCAAGCTCTGACACTGATCATACAGGGAGCGACCCGCCACAATCAGACATGCCGATACCCCATACTCTCTGAGCACTCCCCACAGGACTTCCCGGGGTGGCCACGGTCGAATGTCTTCTCCAAGTCCACAAAGCACATGTAGACTGGTTGGACAAACTCCCATGCACACTCAAGGACCCTGCCGAGAGTATAGAGCTGGTCTACCGTTCCACGACCAGGACGAAAACCACACTGTTCGTCCTGGATCCGAGGTTCCTCCTCTCCAGTACACATGAATAGACCTTACCGGGAAGGCTGAGGAGTGTGATCTACGATAGTTGGAACACACCCTCCGGTTCCCCTTCTTAAAGAGAGGAACCACCACCCCGGTCTGCCAATCCAGAGGTACCGCCCCTGATGTCCACGCGATGTTGCAGAGTCTTGTCAACTAAAACATCCCCACAGAATCCAGAGCCTTAAGGAGCTCATCCACCCCCGGGGCCTTGCCACCGAGGAGCTTTTTAACTACCTTGGCAACCTCAGCCCCAGAAATAGGAGAGCCCACCACAGATTCCCCAGGCACTGCTTGGCCTGTCGGTATGCCCGCTGCCTCTGGAGTCCCATGAGCCAAAAGGACCAGATAAGCTCTTTCTTCAGCTTGACGGCATCCCACCAGCGGGTTCTAGGATTACCGCCACGACAGGCACCAAACACCTTGCGGCCACAGCTCCAATCAGCTGGCTTGACAAGAGAGGCACGGAACATGATCCATTCAGACTCAATGTCCAGCACCTCCTTTGTGACATGTTCAAAGTTCCTCCGGAGGTAGAAAAAGAAACTCTCTCTGACAGGAGACTCTGCTAGGCATTCCCAAAAGACTCTCACAATGCGTTTGGGCCTGCCAGGTCTGTCCGGGATCCTACCCCACCATCGGAGCCAGCTCACCAGGTGGTGATCGGTAGAAAGCTCGCCCCTCTCTTCACCCGAGTGTCCAAAACATGAGGCCGCAAATCCCATGACACAACTACAAAGTCAATAATGGAACTGTGGCCGAGGGTGTCCTGGTGTCAAGTGCACATATGGACACCCTTATGTTTGAACATTGTGTTTGTTATGGACAATCCGTGACGAGCGCAAAAGTCCAATAACAAAGCACCACTTGGGTTCAGATCCGGGTGGCCATTTTTCCCAATCACGACTCTCCAGGTTTCAAAGTCGTTGCCAACATGAGCGTTGAAGACCCCCAGCAGAACAAAGAAATCACCCGAGGGAGCACTCTCAAGGGAATCCAAAAAGAGTGGGTACTCTGAGCTGCTGTTTGGTGCGTAAACACCAACAACAGTCAGGACCCGTCACCCAACCCGAAAGCGGAGGGAAGCTACCATCTCGTCTTCTGGGTTAAGTCCAACGTGCAGGCTTTGAGCCGGGGGGCAACAAGAATTGCCAACCCAGCCTCTCATTACTTGCAACGCCAGAGTGGAAGAGAGTCCAACCCCTCTTGAGAGAACAGGTTCCAGAGCCCTTGCTGTGCGTCGAAGTGAGTCCAGCTTTATCTAGCCGGGAACTTCTCCACCTCGCGAGGTGACGTTCCACGTTGGGGCGGTATAGCTCGGTTGGTAGGGCGGCCGTGCCAGCAACTTGAGGGTTGCAGGTTCGATCCCCGCTTCCGCCATCCTAGTCACTGCCGTTGTGTCCTTGGGCAAGACACTTTACCCACCTGCTCCCAGTGCCACCCACACTGGTTTAAATGTAACTTAGATATTGGGTTTCACTATGTAAAGCGCTTTGAGTCACTAGAGAAAAAGCGCTATATAAATATAATTCACTTCACTTCACTTCACGTCCCAAGAGCGAGCTTATGTAGCCGATAATCGGACCGCCAAGTGCCCTGCCTTCGGCTTCCGCCCAGCTAACACTGCACCCGACCTCTATGACCCAGCCCATGAGTGGTGAGCCTATTGCAGGGGGGACCCACGTTGCCTCTTCGAGCTGGGCCCCATGGGCACCAGTCGCTCGCCATCGTGCCCCACCTCTGGGCCTGGCTCCACAGGGGAGCCACGGTGACCCGCGTCCGGGCGAGAAAATATCTAGGTCCTCGATTTGTACTTTTCATAAAGGTCTTTGAGCTGCTCTTTGTCTGATTCCTCACCTAGGACCTGTTTGTCTTGGGGGACCCTACCAGGGGGCATAGAAGCCCCCGGACAACATAGCTCCTAGGATCAGTGGGACACGCAAACCACAAAGGTGGCGGCTCAGAAAGCAGGTTATATAAACATAACTCCAAAACCAAACATGCAAGATGTCTAAACATGCCTGTAATATTGTATCAATGTGAGTTTTACTAGAATCGGTTGTTTTTTTAAGGCTTGCAAACACAAAAATTTTTTTTTACTCAATATGACAGTAAGTTCTTAAAATGCTGAGATAATGTGAAAAAAGCAATACAAATGTATTCCAACATGATTCCTAAACCAAACATGCAAAATGTCTAAAAATGCCTGTAATATTGAATCCATGTGAGTTTTACTAGAATCATTTGTTTTTGTAAGGTTTGCAAATACAAAAATTGAGTTTTATGACGGACACAAGTTAGTTTTTTTACTCATTATAACAGTATGGATGTCATACTATATATTAAAGTTATATAAACATAACTCCAAAACCAAACGTGCATTATGTCCAAAATTGCCTGTAATATTGTATAGATGTGAGTTTTACTAGAATCAGGTTTGCAAATACAAAAATTGGGTTTTATGACAGTATACTGTCACACTCAATATGACAGTATAACTGTCATACTAAATCCATCCATTTTCTTCCGCTTATCCGAGGTCGGGTTGCGGTGGCAGCAGCCTAAGCAGAGAGCCCAGACTTCCCTCTCCCCAGCCACTTCGTCCAGCTCTTCTCGGGGGATCCCCAGGCGTTCCCAGGCCATAGTCTTTCCAATGTATCCTAGGTCTTCCCCATGGCCTCCTGCCGTTCGGACCTAGGGAGGCGTTCGGGTGGCATCCTGAGCAGATGCCCGAACCACCTCATCTGGCTCCTCTCAATGTGGAGGAGCAGCGGCTTTACACTGAGTTCCTCCCAGATGACAGAGCTTCTTACCCTATCTCTAAGGGAGAGACCTACCACCCGGCGGAGGAAACTCATTTCGGCCGCTTGTACCCGTGACCTTGTCCTTTCGGTCATAACCCAAAGCTCATGACCATAGGTGAGGATGGGAACGTTGATCGACCGGTAAATTGAAAGCTTTTCCTTCTGGCTCAGCTCCTTCTTCACCACAACGGATCGATATAGCGTCCTCATTACTGAAGACGCAGCACCGATCCGCCTGTAGATCTCACAATCCACTCTATCCTCACTCGTGAATAAGACTCCTAGGTACTTGAACTCCTTCACTTGGGGCAAGATCTCTTTCCCAACCTCGAGATGGCACTCCACCCTTTCCCGGGCGAGAAACCATGGACTCGGACTTGGAGCTGCTGATTCTCATCCCAGTCGCTTCACTGCGAACCGATCCAATGAAAGCTGAAGATCTTGGCCAGTTGAAGCCATCAGGACCACATCATCTGCAAAAAGCAGAGACCTAATCCTGCAGCCACCAAACCAGGCGCAGTCATGGCGTTGAGGGGATCCTCAAAGCCATGACTGCGCCTAGATATTCTGTCCATTAAAGTTATGAACAGAATCGGTGACAAAGGGCAGCCTTGGCGGAGTCCAACCCTCACTGGAAAGGGGTCCGACATACTGCCGGCAATGCGGACCAAGCTCTGACACTGATCATACAGGGAGACACCCGCCACAATCAGACATGCCGATACTCCATACTCTCTGAGCACTCCCCACAGGATTTCCCGGGGCCAAGGTCGAATGTCTTCTCCAAGTCCACAAAACTTATGTAGACTGGTTGGGCAAACTCCCATGCACACTCAAGGACCCTGCCGAGAGTATAGAGCTGGTCTACCGTTCCACGACCAGGACGAAAACCACACTGTTCGTCCTGGATCCGAGGTTCCTCCTCTCCATTACACATGAATAGACCTTACCGGGAAGGCTGAGGAGTGTGATCTACGATAGTTGGAACACACCCTCCGGTTCCCCTTCTTAAAGAGAGGAACCACCACCCCGGTCTGCCAATCCAGAGGTACCGCCCCCGATGTAGACGCAATGTTGCAGAGTCTTGTCAACCAAGACTGCCCCACAGCATCCAGAGCCTTAAGGAACTCCGGACGGAGGAGCTTTTTAACTACCTTGGCAACCTCAGCCCCAGAAATAGGAGAGCCCACCACAGACTTCCCAGGCACTGTTTCCTCATAGGAAGACGTGTTGGTGGGACTGAGGAGGTCTCGCTTGGCCTGTCGGTATGCCCACTGCCTCTGGAGTCCCATGAGCCAAAAGGACCCGGTGGCTCTTTCTTCAGCTTGACAGCATCCCTCACTGCTGGTGGATTACCGCCACGACAGGCACCAAACACCTTGCGGCCACAGCTTCAATCAGCTGGCTCAACAAGAGAGGAACGGAACATGGTCCACTCAGACACAATGTCCAACACCTCCCTCGTGACATGTTCAAAGTTCTTCCGGACATGTTCAAAGTTCTTCAGGAGACTCTGCTAGGTGTTCCCAGCAGACCTTTACAATGCGTTTGGGCCTGCCAGGTCTGACCGGCATCCTCCCCTACCATCGGAGCCAGCTCACCACCAGGTGGTGGTTGGTAGAAAGCTCTGCCCCTCTCTTCACCGAGTGTCCAAAACATGAGGCCGCAAATCCCATGACACAACTACAAAGTCAATCATGCGGCCGAGGGTGTCCTTGTGCCAAGTGCACATATGGACACCCTTATGTTTGAACATTGTGTTTGTTATGGACAATCCGTGACAAGCACAAAAGTCCAATAACAAAGCACCACTTGGGTTCAGATCCGGGTGGCCATTTTTCCCAATCACGACCCTCCAGGTTTCACTGTCGTTGCCAACATAGCGTTGAAGTCCACCAGCAGAACAAGGGAATCACCCGAGGGAGCACTCTCCAGTACTCCCTCAAGGGAATCCAAATATAGCTGGTACTCTGAGCTGCTGTTTGGTGTGTAAACACAAACAACAGTCAGGACCCGTCACCCAACCCGAAGGCTGAAGGAAGCTACCATCTCGTCTATTGGGTTTAAAGTCCAACGTGCAGGCTTTGAGCCAGGGGGCAACAAGAATTGCCACCCCAGCCTCTCATTAGTTGCAACGCCAGTGTGGAATCTCTTCCACTCTGGCGTTGCAACTAATGAAAGTTCAGCTCAGTCCAGCCCCTCTGAGAGAACAGGTTCCAGAGCCCTTGCTGTGAGTCCAACTATATCTAGCCGGGAACGTCTCCACCTCAAGCACCAGCTCAGGCTCCTTCCCTCCCAGCGAGGTGACGTTCCATGTCCCAAGAGCGAGCTTATGTAGCCGATAATCGGACCACCAAGTGCCCTGCCTTCGGCTGCCGCCCAGCTCACACTGCACCCTCTATGACCCAGCCCATGAGTGGTGAGCCCTGGAGGGGGGATCCATGTTGCCTCTTCGAGCTGAGCACGGCTGGGCCCCATGGGGACAGGCCCGTCAATCGCCATCGTGCCACACCTCTGGGCCTGGCTCCACAGGGGAGCCACGGTGACCTGCGTCCGGGCGAGAAAAAAATCTAGGTCCTCAATTGTACTTTTAATAAAGGTCTTTGAGCTGCTCTTTGTCTGATCCCTCACCTAGGACCTGTTTGTCTTGGGAGACCATAGAAGCCCCCGGACAACATAGTTCCTGGATCAGTGGGACACGCAAACCACAAAGGTGGCGGCTCAGAAAGCAGGTTATATAAATATAACTCCAAAACCAAACATGCAATATGTCTAAACATGCCTGTAATATTGTATCAATGTGAGTTTTCCTAGAATCGGTTGTTTTTGTAAGGTTTGCAAATACAAAAAATAGGTTTTACTCACAATGACAAAATCACACTCAATATGACAGTTATTTAAACATAACTCATAAACCACACAAAAAAATGGCTAATAATGCCTGAAATAATGAATCATTGGGAGTTTTACTGAGTTTTACATTTTGCAAACACAAAAAGTAGTTTTTTACTTGACTGTAATGTTCTTAGAACCCTGAGATAATGGGGGAAAAGCAATACAAATGTATTTAAACCTAACTCCTAAACAACAAATGCAAAATGGCTAGTTTAAAAAAATGATCTTTTGTAAAGATATCAAAGACACAAGCTAGTTTTTTTTTTCAATATGACAGTATAACAGTCATACTAAATATGAAAGTTATATAATCATAACTCCGAAACCAAACATGTGTCATGTCTAAAAATGCCTGTAATAATGTATTTATGTGAGTTTGTAAGGTTTGCAAAAACAAAAAGTAGTTTTTTCCTCAATATGAAAGTAAGGATTTTAGAATCCTGAGATAATGCGAAAAAAGCAATAAAAATGTATTTAAACATAATTCCTAAACAACCCATGCAAAATGGGTAATAATGCCTGGAGACATGTATCTTTGTTAGTTTTACTAGAAAAATGATCTTTTGTAAAGATATCAAAGACACAAGCTAGTTTTTTTTATTCAATATGACAGTATAACAGTCATACTAAATATAAAAGTTATATAAACATAACTCCAAAACCAAACATGTGTCATGTCTAAAAATGTCTGTAATAATGTATTTATGTGAGTTTGTAAGGTTTGCAAAAACAAAAAGTAGTTTTTTCCTCAATATGAAAGTAATGATCTTAGAATCCTGAGATAATGCGAAAAAAGCAATAAAAATGTATTTAAACATATTTCCTAAACACCCCATGCAAAATGGGTAATAATGCCTGGAGACATGTATCTTTGTTAGTTTTACTAGAAAAATGATCTTTTGTAAAGTTTGCAAAGACACAAGCCAGTTGTTTTTATTCAATAAGACAGTATAACAGTCATACTAAATATGAAAGTTATATAAACATAACTCCAGAACCAAACGTGTGTCATGTCTAAAATTGCCTATAATAATGTATTTATGTGAGTTTGTAAGGTTTGCAAAAACAAAAAGTAGTTTTTTCCTCAATATGAAAGTAATGATCTTAGAATCCTGAGATAATGCGAAAAAAGCAATAAAAATGTATTTAAACATATTTCCTAAACACCCCATGCAAAATGGGTAATAATGCCTGGAGACATGTATCTTTGTTAGTTTTACTAGAAAAATGATCTTTTGTAAAGTTTGCAAAGACACAAGTTAGTTTTTTTTTTATTCAATATGACAGTATAACAGTCATACTAAATATAAAAGTTATATAAACATAACTCCAAAACCAAACATGTGTCATGTCTAAAAATGTCTGTAATAATGTGTTTATGTGAGTTTGTAAGGTTTGCAAAAACAAAAAGTAGTTTTTTCCTCAATATGAAAGTAATGATCTTAGAATCCTGAGATAATGCGAAAAAAGCAATAAAAATATATTTAAACATAATTCCTAAACAACCCATGCAAAATGGGTAATAATGCCTGGAGACATGTATCTTTGTTAGTTTTACTAGAAAAATGATCTTTTGTAAAGTTTGCAAAGACATAAGCTAGTTTTTTTTATTCAATATGACAGTATAACAGTCATACTAAATATAAAAGTTATATAAACATAACTCCAAAACCAAACATGTGTCATGTCTAAAAATGTCTGTAATAATGTATTTATGTGAGTTTGTAAGGTTTGCAAAAACAAAAAGTAGTTTTTTCCTCAATATGAAAGTAATGATCTTAGAATCCTGAGATAATGCGAAAAAAGCAATAAAAATGTATTTAAACATATTTCCTAAACACCCCATGCAAAATGGGTAATAATGCCTGGAGACATGTATCTTTGTTAGTTTTACTAGAAAAATGATCTTTTGTAAAGTTTGCAAAGACACAAGCTAGTTTTTTTATTCAATATGACAGTATAACAGTCATACTAAATATAAAAGTTATATAAACATAACTCCAAAACCAAACATGTGTCATGTCTAAAAATGTCTGTAATAATGTATTCATGTGAGTTTGTAAGGTTTGCAAAAACAAAAAGTAGTTTTTTCCTCAATATGAAAGTAATGATCTTAGAATCCTGAGATAATGCGAAAAAAGCAATAAAAATGTATTTAAACATAATTCCTAAACAACCCATGCAAAATGGGTAATAATGCCTGGAGACATGTATCTTTGTTAGTTTTACTAGAAAAATGATCTTTTGTAAAGTTTGCAAAGACATAAGCTAGTTTTTTTTATTCAATATGACAGTATAACAGTCATACTAAATATAAAAGTTATATAAACATAACTCCAAAACCAAACATGTGTCATGTCTAAAAATGTCTGTAATAATGTATTTATGTGAGTTTGTAAGGTTTGCAAAAACAAAAAGTAGTTTTTTCCTCAATATGAAAGTAATGATCTTAGAATCCTGAGATAATGCGAAAAAAGCAATAAAAATGTATTTAAACATATTTCCTAAACACCCCATGCAAAATGGGTAATAATGCCTGGAGACATGTATCTTTGTTAGTTTTACTAGAAAAATGATCTTTTGTAAAGTTTGCAAAGACACAAGCCAGTTGTTTTTATTCAATAAGACAGTATAACAGTCATACTAAATATGAAAGTTATATAAACATAACTCCAGAACCAAACGTGTGTCATGTCTAAAATTGCCTATAATAATGTATTTATGTGAGTTTGTAAGGTTTGCAAAAACAAAAAGTAGTTTTTTCCTCAATATGAAAGTAATGATCTTAGAATCCTGAGATAATGCGAAAAAAGCAATAAAAATGTATTTAAACATATTTCCTAAACACCCCATGCAAAATGGGTAATAATGCCTGGAGACATGTATCTTTGTTAGTTTTACTAGAAAAATGATCTTTTGTAAAGTTTGCAAAGACACAAGTTAGTTTTTTTTTATTCAATATGACAGTATAACAGTCATACTAAATATAAAAGTTATATAAACATAACTCCAAAACCAAACATGTGTCATGTCTAAAAATGTCTGTAATAATGTATTTATGTGAGTTTGTAAGGTTTGCAAAAACAAAAAGTAGTTTTTTCCTCAATATGAAAGTAATGATCTTAGAATCCTGAGATAATGCGAAAAAAGCAATAAAAATGTATTTAAACATAATTCCTAAACAACCCATGCAAAATGGGTAATAATGCCTGGAGACATGTATCTTTGTTAGTTTTACTAGAAAAATGATCTTTTGTAAAGTTTGCAAAGACATAAGCTAGTTTTTTTTATTCAATATGACAGTATAACAGTCATACTAAATATAAAAGTTATATAAACATAACTCCAAAACCAAACATGTGTCATGTCTAAAAATGTCTGTAATAATGTATTTATGTGAGTTTGTAAGGTTTGCAAAAACAAAAAGTAGTTTTTTCCTCAATATGAAAGTAATGATCTTAGAATCCTGAGATAATGCGAAAAAAGCAATAAAAATGTATTTAAACATATTTCCTAAACACCCCATGCAAAATGGGTAATAATGCCTGGAGACATGTATCTTTGTTAGTTTTACTAGAAAAATGATCTTTTGTAAAGTTTGCAAAGACACAAGCTAGTTTTTTTATTCAATATGACAGTATAACAGTCATACTAAATATAAAAGTTATATAAACATAACTCCAAAACCAAACATGTGTCATGTCTAAAAATGTCTGTAATAATGTATTCATGTGAGTTTGTAAGGTTTGCAAAAACAAAAAGTAGTTTTTTCCTCAATATGAAAGTAATGATCTTAGAATCCTGAGATAATGCGAAAAAAGCAATAAAAATGTATTTAAACATAATTCCTAAACAACCCATGCAAAATGGGTAATAATGCCTGGAGACATGTATCTTTGTTAGTTTTACTAGAAAAATGATCTTTTGTAAAGTTTGCAAAGACATAAGCTAGTTTTTTTTATTCAATATGACAGTATAACAGTCATACTAAATATAAAAGTTATATAAACATAACTCCAAAACCAAACATGTGTCATGTCTAAAAATGTCTGTAATAATGTATTTATGTGAGTTTGTAAGGTTTGCAAAAACAAAAAGTAGTTTTTTCCTCAATATGAAAGTAATGATCTTAGAATCCTGAGATAATGCGAAAAAAGCAATAAAAATGTATTTAAACATATTTCCTAAACACCCCATGCAAAATGGGTAATAATGCCTGGAGACATGTATCTTTGTTAGTTTTACTAGAAAAATGATCTTTTGTAAAGTTTGCAAAGACACAAGCTAGTTTTTTTATTCAATATGACAGTATAACAGTCATACTAAATATAAAAGTTATATAAACATAACTCCAAAACCAAACATGTGTCATGTCTAAAAATGTCTGTAATAATGTATTCATGTGAGTTTGTAAGGTTTGCAAAAACAAAAAGTAGTTTTTTCCTCAATATGAAAGTAATGATCTTAGAATCCTGAGATAATGCGAAAAAAGCAATAAAAATTTATTTAAACATATTTCCTAAACACCCCATGCAAAATGGGTAATAATGCCTGGAGACATGTATCTTTGTTAGTTTTACTAGAAAAATGATCTTTTGTAAAGTTTGCAAAGACACAAGCTGGTTTTTGTTATTCAATATGACAGTATAACAGTCATACTAAATATAAAAGTTATATAAACATAACTCCAAAACCAAACATGTGTCGTGTCTAAAAATGTCTGTAATAATGTATTTATGTGAGTTTGTAAGGTTTGCAAAAACAAAAAGTAGTTTTTTCCTCAATATGAAAGTAATGATCTTAGAATCCTGAGATAATGCGAAAAAAGCAATAAAAATGTATTTAAACATATTTCCTAAACACCCCATGCAAAATGGGTAATAATGCCTGGAGACATGTATCTTTGTTAGTTTTACTAGGAAATGTATATTTTGTAAAGTTTGCAAAGACACAAGCTAGTTGTTTTTATTCAATAAGACAGTATAACAGTCATATTAAATATAAAAGTTATATAAACATAACTCCAAAACCAAACATGTGTCATGTCTAAAAATGCCTGTAATAATGTATTTATATGAGTTTGTAAGGTTTGCAAAAACAAAAAGTAGTTTTTTACTCAATATGAAAGTAAAGTTCTTAAAACCTGAGATAATGCGAAAAAAGCAATAAAAATGTATTTAAACATAATTCCTAAACAACCCATGCAAAATGGGTAATAATGCCTGGAAACATGATCTTTTGTAAAGTTTGTAAAGACACAAGCTAGTTTTTTTTTATTCAATATGACAGTATAACAGTCATACTAAATATAAAAGTTATATAAACATAACTCCAAAACCAAACATGTGTCATGTCTAAAAATGTCTGTAATAATGTATTTATGTGAGTTTGTAAGGTTTGCAAAAACAAAAAGTAGTTTTTTACTCAATATGAAAGTAATGATCTTAGAATCCTGAGATAATGCTAAAAAAGCAATAAAAATGTATTTAAACATATTTCCTAAACAACCCTTGCAAAATGGGTAATAATGCCTGGAGACATGTATCTTTGTTAGTTTTACTAGAAAAATGATCTTTTGTAAAGTTTGCAAAGACACAAGCTAGTTTTTTTTTATTCAATATGACAGTATAACAGTCATACTAAATATAAAAGTTATATAAACATAACTCCAAAACCAAACATGTGTCATGTCTAAAAATGCCTGTAATAATGTATTTATGTGAGTTTGTAAGGTTTGCAAAAACAAAAAGTAGTTTTTTCCTCAATATGAAAGTAATGATCTTAGAATCCTGAGATAATGCGAAAAAAGCAATACAAATGTATTCAAACACAACTTTTAAACCAAACATGTAAATTGTCTAAAAATGCCTGTAATATTGAATCTATGTACGTTTTACTAGAATCAATTGTTTTTGTAAGGTTTGCAAATACAAAAATTAGGTTTTACACATAATGACATTATAACTTTAACACTCAATATGAAAGTTATTTAATTATAACTCCTAAATACACATGAAACATGTTTAATATCGTGAAAAAAATTATCTTTGTGAGTGTTGCTAGAAACATTTTCTTTTGTAAGGTTTGCAAAGACACAAGTTAGTTTTTTTAACTCACTATGACAGTATAACGCCACACTCAATATGACAGTTACATAACTCCTAAACTACACCTGAAAAATGGCTAATAATGCCTGAAATAATGCATCTTTGGGAGTTTTACTGGAAACATATGCTTTTTTTAAGGCTTGCAAACACAAAAATTATTTTTTTACTCAATATGACAGTAATGTTCTAAAAATCCTGAGATAATGTGAAAAAAGCAATACAAATGTATTACAACATAATTCCTAAACCAAACATGCAAAATGTCTGAAAATGCCTGTAATATTGAATCCAAGTGAGTTTTATTTGAATCAGTTGTATGGTTTGCTAATACAAAAATTGGGTTTTATGACAAACACAAGTTAGTTTTTTTACTCAATATACATACTATATATGAAAGTTATATAAACATAACTCCAAAACCAAAACCAAACATGCATTATGTCCAAAACTGCCTGTAATATTGTATATATGTGAGTTTTACCAGAATCAGGGTTGCAAATACAAAAATTGGGTTTTATGACAGTATACTGTCACACTCAATATGACAGTTATTTAAACATAACTCAAACAACACATGCAAAATAGCTAATAATGCCTGGAGCATGTATCTTAGTTAGTTTTACTAGAAAAATTGTATTTTGTAAGGTTTGCAAAGACACAAGTTAGTTGTTTTTTTTATTCAATATGACGGTATAACTGTCATACTAAATATGAAAGTTGGATAAACATTACTCTAAAACCAAACATGCATTGTGTCTAAAAATGCCTGTAATATTGTATCTGTGTGAGTTTAACTAGATTTAGTTGTTTTTGTAAGGTTTGCAAATACAAAATAAGGGTTTTACTCACTATGACAGTTTACTGTCACACTCAATCTGACAGTTATTTATTTAAACATAACTCCTAAACCACACATGCAAAATGGCTAATAATGCCTGGAGATATGTATCTTTGTGAGTTTTACTAGAAACATTATATTGTGTAAGGTTTAGTTAGTTTTTGTACTCAATCTGACGGTATAACTGTCATTCTAAATCGATCCATTTTCTTCCGCTTATCCGAGGTCGGGTTGCGGGGACAGCAGCCTGAGCAGAAAATCCCAGATTTCCCTCTCCCCAGCCACTTCGTCCAGCTCTTCTCGGGGTATTCCGAGGCGTTCCCAGGCCAGCCGGGGACATAGCCTTTCCAATGTGTCCTAGGTCTTCCCCGTGGCCTCCTGCCACACCTCCCTAGAGGCGTTCGGGTGGCATCCTGAGCAGATGCCCGAACCACCTCATGCCTCCTCTCAATGTGGAGGAGCAGCGGCTTTACTTTGAGTTCCTCCCGGATGACAGAGCTTTTCACCCTGTCTCTAAGGGAGAGACCCACCACCCGGCAGAGGAAACGCATTTCGGCCGCTTGTCCTTTCGGTCATAACCCAAAGCTGGGAACGTAGATCGACGGTAAATTGAGAGCTTTTCCTTCTGGCTCAGCTCCTTCTTCACCACAACGGATCGATATAGCGTCCTCAATACTGAAGACGCCGCACCAATCCGCCTGTGGATCTCTCGATCCACTCTATCCTCACTCGTGAACAAGACTCCTAGGTACTTGAACTCCTCCACTTGGGGCAAGATCTCCTCCCCAACCTGGAGATGGCACTCGACCCTTTCCTGCGCGAGAACCATGGACTTGGACTTGGAGGTGCTGATTCTCATCCCAGTCGCTTCACACTCAAGGACCCTGCCGAGAGTATAGACCTGGTCTACCGTTCCACGACCAGGACGAAAACCACACTGTTCGTCCTGGATCCGAGTTTCCTCCTCTCCAGTACACATGAATAGACCTTACCGGGAAGGCTGAGGAGTGTGTTTCACGATAGTTGGAACACACCCTCCGGTTCCCCTTCTTAAAGAGAGGAACCACCACCCCGGTCTGCCAATCCAGAGGTACCGCCCCCAATGTTCACGCGATGTTGCAGAGTCTTGTCAACCAAGACAGTCAGTGTGTGAATGTGTGTGTGAATGGGTGAATGTGGAAATACTGTCAAAGCGCTTTGAGTACCTTGAAGGTAGAAAAGCGCTATACAAGTATAACCCATTTATCATTATTTATTTATAAGACAGCCCCACAGTATCCAGAGCCTTAAGGAACTCATCCACCACCGGGGCCTTGCCACAGAGGAGCTTTTTAACTACCTAGGCAACCTAAGCCCCAGAAATAGGAGAGTCCACCACAGATTCCCCAGGCACTGCTTGGCCTGTCGCTATGCCCGCTGCCTCTGGAGTCCCATGAGCCAAAAGGACCCGATAGGCTCTTTCTTCAGCTTGACGGCATCCCTCACTGCTGGTGGCCACCAGCGAGTTCTAGGATTACCGCCACGACAGGCACCAAACACCTTGCGGCCACAGCTCCAATCAGCAGCCTCGACAAGAGAGGCACGGAACATGGTCCACTCAGACTCAATGTCCAGCACCTCCCTCGTGACATGTTCAAAGTTCTTCCTTATGTTTGAACATTGTGTTTGTTATGGACAATCCGTGACGAGCACAAAAGTCCAATAACAAAGCACCACTTGGGTTCAGATCCGGGTGGCCATTTTTCCCAATCACGACTCTCCAGGTTTCACTGTCCTTGCCAACATGAGCATTGAAGTCCCCCAACAGAACAAGGGAATCACCCGAGGGAGCACTCTCCAGTACTCCCTCAAGGGAATCCAAAAAGAGTGGGTACTCTGAGCTGCTGTTTGGTGCGTAAACACAAACAACAGTCAGGACCCGTCACCCAACCCGAAGGCGGAGGGAAGCTACCATCTCGTCTACTGGGTTAAAGTCCAACGTGCAGGCTTTGAGCAACAACAATTGCCACCCCAGCCTCTCATTGCTTGCAACGCCAGAGTGGAAGAGAGTCCAGCCCCTCTTGAGAGAACAGGTTCCAGAGCCCTTGCTGTGCGTCGAAGTGAGTCCAACTATATCTAGCCGGAACTTCTTCAGCTCAGGCTCTTTCCCTCCCAGCGAGGTGACGTTCCACGTCCCAAGAGCGAGCTTATGTAGCCGATAATCGGACCGCCAAGTGCCCTGCCTTCGGCTGCCGCCCAGTTCACACTGCATCCGACCTCTATGACCTCAATGGGCCCATGAGTGGTGAGCCCATTGGAGGGTTGACCCACGTTGCCTCTTCGAGCTGAGCCCGGCAGGGCCCCATGGAGACAGGCCCGGCCACCAGTCGCTCGCCATCGTGCCCCACCTCTGCGCCTGGCTCCACAGGGGAGCCACGGTGACCTGCGCCTGGGCGAGAAAAAATCTAGGTCCTCGATTTGTACTTTTCATAAAGGTCTTTGAGCTGCTCTTTGTCTGATCCCTCACCTAGGACCTTTTCTCAGGGGATCCCGAGGCGTTCCCAGGCCAGCCGGGAGACATAGTGTTCCCAATGTGTCCTGGGTCTTCCCCGTGGCCTCCAGGATGACAGAGCTTCACCTTCACCAGGGGTGTCAAACTCAAATACAGAGTGGGCCAAAGTTTAAAACTGAACAAAGCCGCGGGCCAAGGTTGAACAAATTAACCTTTTAATAGGGACCCAAACAAGTTTTGCATTGAATATTGAACAAGCAAGGCTTATATAACTTTATAGTGACATGCAAAATGGAGTTTCAAATAATAATAATAATAATTAAAAAATATCAATTGCATATCAAATATAATTTAATTAAAAATTGAATGCCTCTTTTCTATTTGCAGCCTTCTGAGGTAAATATCAACATTAACTTTTTCCACAGGCTAATAAATTTGAAAATAAAATAACAATGAATAAAACAACCATTCAGGACTTTAAACTGCTCAGTTTGCAACACACTGATCTAATTTGATGTGCCCAAGCCAGATACCTGGCATCTTTTTTTCGATGCTAGTTATTTAATGTCGGGGCTCAGGCTTTGAGCTGAGGAAACTTTCATTATCGGACAAGGTGTTCAACAGTCATATCTCGTACACCCGATTCTAACATCTTTCAGACCCAGTCACAAGATATGTGCAGCTTCAGCACGCATACACAAATGAATGCAGCGCATACTTCATCAACAGCGATACAGGTTACACTGAGGGTGCCAGTATAAAAAACTTTAACACTGTTAGAAATATACGCCACACTGTGAACCCACACCAAACAAAAATAAAAAACACTTTTCGGGAGAACATCCGCACCGTAACACAACATAAACACAAAAGAACAAATACCCAGAATCTTTTGCAGCACTAACTCTTTCGGGACGCTACAAAATACACCCCCGCTACCACACACACACACACACACCTTGTAGCGTCTCGGAAGATTTAGTGCTACAAAGGGTTCTGGGTATTTGTTGTGTTGTGTTTATGTTGTGTTACGGTGCGGATGTTCTCCCGAAATGTGTTTGTCATTCTTGTTTGGTGTGGATTCACAGTATATTTCTAAAAGTGTTAAAGTTTTTTATTTGGCTACCGTCAGTGTAACCTGTATCGTTGTTGATGAAGTATGCGTTGCATTCAATTGTGTGTGGGTGCAGAAGCTGCACTGACATGAAACTGGGCCGGCACTCGTTTGACTAGCTGAAAAAAAAAAAAAAAAAAAAAATCGGGAGGAGTGCTGTAGTCACTCCCGGGAGGGTTGGCAAGTATTAAAAGTAGCGGTGAATGTGGTGTTACCGCGGCACTGCCGCAATGTATAATCGACGGTCCAGCTTTAGTGTTAATTTGATATTGCCTCAAGGGCCAAGTCAAATTACACGTTGGGCCAAATTTGGCCCACGGGCCAGAGTTTGACACCCATGACCTTCACTGTAAAAAATTACTGTAAAAATAAAAAATTAAATTACAGTTATATACTCCATCCATCCATCCACTTTCTACCGCTTATTCCCTTCGGGGTCGCTGGAGCCTATCTCAGCTACAATCGGGCGGAAGGCGGGGTACACCCTGGACTAGTCGCCACCTCATCGCAGGGCCAACACAGATAGACAGACAACATTCACACTCACATTCACACACTAGGGCCAATTTAGTGTTGCCAATCAACCTATCATGTTCTTCTTAAATGCAGTTAAGTACTGTAAATTTTGTTCCATTTTTCAAAAAATATCGACCAGCAGTAAGTTACTGTAAAACCTACAGTGTAATTCAGTATTTTTCAGACTTGTTTCTTGCGTCCGCCCACAATTCGTCCAACCGAGCTTCATTTCACCTGGCCGACCCTGCTAAATCCATCCTACTGCATCGTGTGTTTTTGATAACAAGGTAAGAGTCACTTGTACCTTGATGTGTCATTTTCTGTTTGAATTACTTTATATATATATATTTATAAAGTCCGAAATGACATAGCGTCACAGTCAGCATCACAGACACTATCGTTGACCACGCGCATGTACCGCCGCATGCTAGCTAGCTAAGTTTTCTTCTTTTTTGTCATAGTCATCATAAAAGATGATAACTTGCAACATATGTGCTACGACTTGCAGCAATGTATTTGCGTATGTTAGACACATGCGAAGTCATAGTTGTATGCCTAATGCATCGTTTAAGTGTGCTTTCCCTAAATGCACAAGAGTTTTTTCCAACTTCTTAGCCTTCAAAACTCACAGCCGTCGTCATAAATATGGCAAGAGTAGGACTGATATGTATAGCGCAGAAGGTTTACCTTGTAATATTGTCTCATGTAGCGCGAAGTGCGCTGATATACGGGCCTTTCTCCTGCATTTGAAAAGTCATATTACCGAAGGTAGGACAGTTACGTGCCCCTTCAGTCAATGTGAAAAAAGATTTACAGTTAAGTCTACTTTCACATCGCACGTGTCAAGGAAGCACTACGGCTATACTGAACAAAGTTTGACTTGATCAACAGCAAATCCAAGCAGCTCTTGTGTTATTAACACTGATGATGACTATTGTGATATGCAACTTGAGAATTCAGGGTATTCCTGTTATGAAGACATGGAGGTCTACTTGCATTAAAAAAATGTTCATAGCACTGAAAAAAGGTTGAGAACCACTGCCTTAGGACAGTGGTTCTCAACCTTTTTTCAGTGATGTACCCCTGTGAACATTTTTTAAATTCAAGTACCCCCTAATCAGAGCAAAGCATTTTTGGTTGAAAAAAAGAGATAAAGAAGTAAAATACAGCACTATGTCATCAGTTTCTGATTTATTGAATTGTATAACAGTGCAAAATATTGCTCATTTGTTGTGGTCTTTCTTGAACTATTTGGAAAAAAAGATATAAAAATAACTAAAAACTTGTTGAAAAATAACCAAGTGATTCAATTATAAATAAACATTTTTACACATAGAAGTAATCAACTTAAAGTGCCCTCTTTGGGGATTGCAATAGCGATCCATCTGGATTCATGAACTTCATTCTCAACATTTCTTCACAAAAAAAGAAATCTTTAACATCAATATTTATGGAACATGTCCACTACGCTTTAACCAAGCCTCCATTGTTTTCTACATGGATAGTTGATTGACAGTTGGTGCCGTGTGGCACCGCCAGGTAGGGTCAAACCATCATGGCATGGGGGAAACTCTGGCTTTATGGTAATGAATGGAATAGCCTACTTGATTAGTTGTTCAGTTTATGAACTTACATTCATATTTTGTCGAAGTATTATTCAATAAATATATTTATGAAGGATTTTTGAATTGTTGCTATTTTTAGAATATTTAAAAAAAATCTCACGTACCCCTTGGCATACCTTCAAGTACCCCCAGGAGTACGCGTACCCCCATTTGAGAACCACTGCCTTAGGAGACTAGATGTAAACAGAGTAAAGAGAGAGCGAGTGAGGTGGCCATTCCAAATACTTTTAAAATGCTACCCATATTGGATACTGTTTAGGAACATAATCTGCATTTCTTGACTGTACCAGTTGCTGGATGATCAGCATGGAAGGTGATGTCATCTGCAAAGGCGTCCAACCTAGCTTAATCTCAGGGCTTGCTGCCCTTCTTGCCACCTACTTTGTGTTCAACTTGGAATACCAAGAGGAAGGCCCTCGGACATTGGAATTTGTTCAAAGGTAAATCCTCTTGATACTGTTAAAATACTGTTAGGATATTTTATTTTATATTTCTCACCTCTGTTCAGGAATTTGACTTGTCATTTCCCCAATTTTGTGCCTTAAATCAATGACTCTTCTGTTCCTTTGTGGACCTTCTTATTAGGGACTGAAGCACCAGTTTGACTCTAGGATACAGAGAAGGTAGGTAATGTGCAGGTAAAGATATGTTGACTGCGTCAAAGAAGGAAGCACCTGTTTGACCCCAGGATACAGAAAAAGTAGGTAATTTGCAGGTAAAGATATGTTGACTGGATGATGGCAGGAAGCACCAGCTTGACCCGAGAATGCAGAGCAAGTAGGTAATGTGCGGGTGAAGATATGTTGAATGGGTAAAGGCAGGAAGCACCAGTGTGACCCCACTATGCAGGGAAGGTAGGTAATGTGCGGGTGAAGGTATGTTGAATGGGTGAAAGAAGGAAGCGCAGGTGTGGTCGAGGCCATGCAGACAAGGTAGGTATGTGCAGGTGAAGATATGTTGTATGGTGAAAGAAAGAAGCACCAGTGTGACCCAAGGATGCAGGGAAGGTAGGTAATGTGCAGGTAAAGATATGTTGAATGGGTAAAGGCAAGAAGCACCAGTGTGACCCCAGGATGCAGAGAAGATAGGTAATGAGCAGGTAACGATATGTTAAATGGGTGAAAGCAGGAAACATCAGCGTAAATACACGGTCCCGTAGATGGAGAGAAAACATAAATAGAGAGAAGGATTGGGGAGGCTTTAGCATTGTCTTCCTCTCTGAATTTGTCTTAATGGGTTTTAGAGCATTCACTCATCTACAGCTGTGGTTATGGTATTGGCTCACATATATCCTAAAATTGATATTAATATTTGTGCAGTGCATATTCCTAAATAACAATGTGAGGGGGGTTCTGTATCGACTGCAAGTAATCTTCAATCACAACAGAATATCTAATATGCTTTCTCTCTTTTTTAGGCGATTCATTGGCGTTCACCCTGAGAGGGGAACAAAGGCTAGCCAGGGAAAGGTGGTGTCCAAGAAGACCGGGAAGCTGGTCCAGAAAAAGGCAGCAACTGTAAATCCTCACGTAGCCACCCTTATAAAACATCTCACAGACTTTGAGTGGGGCTTTATGTAGCCGACAACTAAACACTGGACTCGTGTTCAGTGTTTTGTCTCCAGTTAGAAATTAAGTGGACATGTTATAAATGTTAAAATGCTTTACTGAAAATAAGAATAATGCACTAAATGTACATTGAATGTATTTGATGCACTTTAAAATAATTGGTTAATAAAAACATAATCTTGCAAGGCCATTTCTCCAGTCATTTTTATGCCAGCAGATTGCAGGGGTTTTGATTTTGAAAAATTAAAAGTTCAACTCATTAACTTCTAGTGGCATTATACTGTAAAGCTCAGTCTATAGTGCTTACAATTATTTTACTGTAATTAACTGTTAATGGATATTACAGTAGATACACTAAAATAACAGTGTAATGCCGCTAAACAGATGACAGTATTATGCTGTGAAGCGTATATTTGATACAGCACAGTACTGTGATACTTTTTAGAGTAATAAACTGTAGTGATAAATCACAGTATGTGTGCTGTAGAAAAACAGTTTTATACTGGAACCATTAGCTGCCAGTAGGTTACTGTAATTAAACGGTGAAAATTCTTACAGTAAGGGAGAGACCCGCCACCCAGGGGAGAAAACTCATTTCGGCCGCTTGTACCCGTGATCTTGTCCTTCCGGTCATAACCCAAAGCTCATGACCATAGGTGAGGATGGGAAAGTAGATTGACCGGTAAATTGAGAGCTTTTCCTTCTGGCGCAGCTCCTTCTTACCACAACGAATCGATATAGCGTCCTCATTACTGAAGACGCCGCACCGATCAGCCTGTGCATCTCACGATCCACTCTTCCCTCACTCATGAACAAGACTCCAGGTACTTGAACTCATCCACTTGGGGCAAGATCTCCTGCCCAACCTCGAGATGGCACTCCACCCTTTCCCGGGCGAGAACCTTGGACTTGGAGGTGCTGATTCTCATCCCAGTCGCTTCACACTCGGCTGCGAACCAATCCAATGAGAGCTGAAGATCCTGGCCAGTTAAAGCCATAAGGACCACATCATCTGCAAAAAGGAGAGACCTAATCCTGCAGCCACCAAACCGGATCCCCTCAACGCCATGACTGCGCCTAGAAATTCTGTCCATAAAATGTATGAACACATTTGGTGACAAAGGGCAGCCAACACGAGGGTTGGACTCCGTTCCAACCCTCACTGGAAAGGGATCCGACTTACTGCTGGCATTGCGGACCAAGCTCTGACACTGATCATACAGGGAGCGACCCGCCACAATCAGACATGCCGATACCCCATACTCTCTGAGCACTCCCCACAGGACTTCCCGGGGTGGCCACGGTCGAATGTCTTCTCCAAGTCCACAAAGCACATGTAGACTGGTTGGACAAACTCCCATGCACACTCAAGGACCCTGCCGAGAGTATAGATCTGGTCTACCGTTCCACGACCAGGACGAAAACCACACTGTTCGTCCTGGATCCGAGGTTCCTCCTCTCCAGTACACATGAATAGACCTTACCGGGAAGGCTGAGGAGTGTGATCTACGATAGTTGGAACACACCCTCCGGTTCCCCTTCTTAAAGAGAGGAGCCACCACCCCGGTCTGCCAATCCAGAGGTACCGCCCCTGATGTCCACGCGATGTTGCAGAGTCTTGTCAACTAAAACATCCCCACAGAATCCAGAGCCTTAAGGAGCTCATCCACCCCCGGGGCCTTGCCACCGAGGAGCTTTTTAACTACCTTGGCAACCTCAGCCCCAGAAATAGGAGAGCCCACCACAGATTCCCCAGGCACTGCTTGGCCTGTCGGTATGCCCGCTGCCTCTGGAGTCCCATGAGCCAAAAGGACCAGATAAGCTCTTTCTTCAGCTTGACGGCATCCCACCAGCGGGTTCTAGGATTACCGCCACGACAGGCACCAAACACCTTGCGGCCACAGCTCCAATCAGCTGGCTTGACAAGAGAGGCACGGAACATGATCCATTCAGACTCAATGTCCAGCACCTCCTTTGTGACATGTTCAAAGTTCCTCCGGAGGTAGAAAAAGAAACTCTCTCTGACAGGAGACTCTGCTAGGCATTCCCAAAAGACTCTCACAATGCGTTTGGGCCTGCCAGGTCTGTCCGGGATCCTACCCCACCATCGGAGCCAGCTCACCAGGTGGTGATCGGTAGAAAGCTCGCCCCTCTCTTCACCCGAGTGTCCAAAACATGAGGCCGCAAATCCCATGACACAACTACAAAGTCAATAATGGAACTGTGGCCGAGGGTGTCCTGGTGTCAAGTGCACATATGGACACCCTTATGTTTGAACATTGTGTTTGTTATGGACAATCCGTGACGAGCACAAAAGTCCAATAACAAAGCACCACTTGGGTTCAGATCCGGGTGGCCATTTTTCCCAATCACGACTCTCCAGGTTTCAAAGTCGTTGCCAACATGAGCGTTGAAGACCTCCAGCAGAACAAAGAAATCACCCGAGGGAGCACTCTCAAGGGAATCCAAAAAGAGTGGGTACTCTGAGCTGCTGTTTGGTGCGTAAACACCAACAACAGTCAGGACCCGTCACCCAACCCGAAAGCGGAGGGAAGCTACCATCTCGTCTTCTGGGTTAAGTCCAACGTGCAGGCTTTGAGCTGGGGGGGCAACAAGAATTGCCAACCCAGCCTCTCATTACTTGCAACGCCAGAGTGGAAGAGAGTCCAACCCCTCTTGAGAGAACAGGTTCCAGAGCCCTTGCTGTGCGTCGAAGTGAGTCCAGCTTTATCTAGCCGGGAACTTCTCCACCTCGCGAGGTGACGTTCCACGTCCCAAGAGCGAGCTTATGTAGCCGATAATCGGACCGCCAAGTGCCCTGCCTTCGGCTTCCGCCCAGCTAACACTGCACCCGACCTCTATGACCCAGCCCATGAGTGGTGAGCCTATTGCAGGGGGGACCCACGTTGCCTCTTCGAGCTGGGCCCCATGGGCACCAGTCGCTCGCCATCGTGCCCCACCTCTGGGCCTGGCTCCACAGGGGAGCCACGGTGACCCGCGTCCGGGCGAGAAAATATCTAGGTCCTCGATTTGTACTTTTCATAAAGGTCTTTGAGCTGCTCTTTGTCTGATTCCTCACCTAGGACCTGTTTGTCTTGGGGGACCCTACCAGGGGGCATAGAAGCCCCCGGACAACATAGCTCCTAGGATCAGTGGGACACGCAAACCACAAAGGTGGCGGCTCAGAAAGCAGGTTATATAAACATAACTCCAAAACCAAACATGCAAGATGTCTAAACATGCCTGTAATATTGTATCAATGTGAGTTTTACTAGAATCGGTTGTTTTTTTAAGGCTTGCAAACACAAAATTTTTTTTTTACTCAATATGACAGTAAGTTCTTAAAATGCTGAGATAATGTGAAAAAAGCAATACAAATGTATTCCAACATGATTCCTAAACCAAACATGCAAAATGTCTAAAAATGCCTGTAATATTGAATCCATGTGAGTTTTACTAGAATCATTTGTTTTTGTAAGGTTTGCAAATACAAAAATTGAGTTTTATGACGGACACAAGTTAGTTTTTTTACTCATTATAACAGTATGGATGTCATACTATATATTAAAGTTATATAAACATAACTCCAAAACCAAACGTGCATTATGTCCAAAATTGCCTGTAATATTGTATAGATGTGAGTTTTACTAGAATCAGGGTTGCAAATACAAAAATTGGGTTTTATGACAGTATACTGTCACACTCAATATGACAGTATAACTGTCATACTAAATCCATCCATTTTCTTCCGCTTATCCGAGGTCGGGTTGCGGTGGCAGCAGCCTAAGCAGAGAGCCCAGACTTCCCTCTCCCCAGCCACTTCGTCCAGCTCTTCTCGGGGGATCCCCAGGCGTTCCCAGGCCATAGTCTTTCCAATGTATCCTAGGTCTTCCCCATGGCCTCCTGCCGTTCGGACCTAGGGAGGCGTTCGGGTGGCATCCTGAGCAGATGCCCGAACCACCTCATCTGGCTCCTCTCAATGTGGAGGAGCAGCGGCTTTACACTGAGTTCCTCCCAGATGACAGAGCTTCTTACCCTATCTCTAAGGGAGAGACCTACCACCCGGCGGAGGAAACTCATTTCGGCCGCTTATACCCGTGACCTTGTCCTTTCGGTCATAACCCAAAGCTCATGACCATAGGTGAGGATGGGAACGTTGATCGACCGGTAAATTGAAAGCTTTTCCTTCTGGCTCAGCTCCTTCTTCACCACAACGGATCGATATAGCGTCCTCATTACTGAAGACGCAGCACCGATCCGCCTGTAGATCTCACAATCCACTCTATCCTCACTCGTGAATAAGACTCCTAGGTACTTGAACTCCTTCACTTGGGGCAAGATCTCTTTCCCAACCTCGAGATGGCACTCCACCCTTTCCCGGGCGAGAAACCATGGACTCGGACTTGGAGGTGCTGATTCTCATCCCAGTCGCTTCACTGCGAACCGATCCAATGAAAGCTGAAGATCTTGGCCAGTTGAAGCCATCAGAACCACATCATCTGCAAAAAGCAGTGACCTAATCCTGCAGCCACCAAACCAGGCGCAGTCATGGCGTTGAGGGGATCCTCAAAGCCATGACTGCGCCTAGATATTCTGTCCATTAAAGTTATGAACAGAATCGGTGACAAAGGGCAGCCTTGGCGGAGTCCAACCCTCACTGGAAAGGGGTCCGACATACTGCCGGCAATGCGGACCAAGCTCTGACACTGATCATACAGGGAGACACCCGCCACAATCAGACATGCCGATACTCCATACTCTCTGAGCACTCCCCACAGGATTTCCCGGGGGCCAAGGTCGAATGTCTTCTCCAAGTCCACAAAACTTATGTAGAGTGGTTGGGCAAACTCCCATGCACACTCAAGGACCCTGCCGAGAGTATAGAGCTGGTCTACCGTTCCACGACCAGGACGAAAACCACACTGTTCGTCCTGGATCCGAGGTTCCTCCTCTCCATTACACATGAATAGACCTTACCGGGAAGGCTGAGGAGTGTGATCTACGATAGTTGGAACACACCCTCCGGTTCCCCTTCTTAAAGAGAGGAACCACCACCCCGGTCTGCCAATCCAGAGGTACCGCCCCCGATGTAGACGCAATGTTGCAGAGTCTTGTCAACCAAGACTGCCCCACAGCATCCAGAGCCTTAAGGAACTCCGGACGGAGGAGCTTTTTAACTACCTTGGCAACCTCAGCCCCAGAAATAGGAGAGCCCACCACAGACTTCCCAGGCACTGTTTCCTCATAGGAAGACGTGTTGGTGGGACTGAGGAGGTCTCGCTTGGCCTGTCGGTATGCCCACTGCCTCTGGAGTCCCATGAGCCAAAAGGACCCGGTGGCTCTTTCTTCAGCTTGACAGCATCCCTCACTGCTGGTGGATTACCGCCATGACAGGCACCAAACACCTTGCGGCCACAGCTTCAATCAGCTGGCTCAACAAGAGAGGAACGGAACATGGTCCACTCAGACTCAATGTCCAGCACCTCCCTCGTGACATGTTCAAAGTTCTTCCGGACATGTTCAAAGTTCTTCAGGAGACTCTGCTAGGTGTTCCCAGCAGACCCTTACAATGCGTTTGGGCCTGCCAGGTCTGACCGGCATCCTCCCCTACCATCGGAGCCAGCTCACCACCAGGTGGTGGTTGGTACAAAGCTCTGCCCCTCTCTTCACCGAGTGTCCAAAACATGAGGCCGCAAATCCCATGACACAACTACAAAGTCAATCATGCGGCCGAGGGTGTCCTTGTGCCAAGTGCACATATGGACACCCTTATGTTTGAACATTGTGTTTGTTATGGACAATCCGTGACAAGCACAAAAGTCCAATAACAAAGCACCACTTGGGTTCAGATCCGGGTGGCCATTTTTCCCAATCACGACTCTCCAGGTTTCACTGTCGTTGCCAACATAGCGTTGAAGTCCACCAGCAGAACAAGGGAATCACCCGAGGGAGCACTCTCCAGTACTCCCTCAAGGGAATCCAAAAATAGCTGGTACTCTGAGCTGCTGTTTGGTGTGTAAACACAAACAACAGTCAGGACCCGTCACCCAACCCGAAGGCTGAAGGAAGCTACCATCTCGTCTATTGGGTTTAAAGTCCAACGTGCAGGCTTTGAGCCAGGGGGCAACAAGAATTGCCACCCCAGCCTCTCATTAGTTGCAACGCCAGTGTGGAATCTCTTCCACTCTGGCGTTGCAACTAATGAAAGTTCAGCTCAGTCCAGCCCCTCTGAGAGAACAGGTTCCAGAGCCCTTGCTGTGAGTCCAACTATATCTAGCCGGGAACGTCTCCACCTCAAGCACCAGCTCAGGCTCCTTCCCTCCCAGCGAGGTGACGTTCCATGTCCCAAGAGCGAGCTTATGTAGCCGATAATCGGACCACCAAGTGCCCTGCCTTCGGCTGCCGCCCAGCTCACACTGCACCCTCTATGACCCAGCCCATGAGTGGTGAGCCCTGGAGGGGGGATCCATGTTGCCTCTTCGAGCTGAGCACGGCTGGGCCCCATGGGGACAGGCCCGTCAATCGCCATCGTGCCACACCTCTGGGCCTGGCTCCACAGGGGAGCCACGGTGACCTGCGTCCGGGCGAGAAAAAAATCTAGGTCCTCAATTGTACTTTTAATAAAGGTCTTTGAGCTGCTCTTTGTCTGATCCCTCACCTAGGACCTGTTTGTCTTGGGAGACCATAGAAGCCCCCGGACAACATAGTTCCTGGATCAGTGGGACACGCAAACCACAAAGGTGGCGGCTCAGAAAGCAGGTTATATAAATATAACTCCAAAACCAAACATGCAATATGTCTAAACATGCCTGTAATATTGTATCAATGTGAGTTTTCCTAGAATCGGTTGTTTTTGTAAGGTTTGCAAATACAAAAAATAGGTTTTACTCACAATGACAAAATCACACTCAATATGACAGTTATTTAAACATAACTCATAAACCACACAAAAAAATGGCTAATAATGCCTGAAATAATGAATCATTGGGAGTTTTACTGAGTTTTACATTTTGCAAACACAAAAAGTAGTTTTTTACTTGACTGTAATGTTCTTAGAACCCTGAGATAATGGGGAAAAAGCAATAAAAATGTATTTAAACCTAACTCCTAAACAACAAATGCAAAATGGCTAATAATGCATGTAACGTTGTTAGTTTAAAAAAATGATCTTTTGTAAAGATATCAAAGACACAAGCTAGTTTTTTTTATTCAATATGACAGTATAACAGTCATACTAAATATGAAAGTTATATAATCATAACTCCGAAACCAAACATGTGTCTTGTCTAAAAATGCCTATAATAATGTATTAATGTGAGTTTGTAAGGTTTGCAAAAACAAAAAGTAGTTTTTTCCTCAATATGAAAGTAAGGATTTTAGAATCCTGAGATAATGCGAAAAAAGCAATAAAAATGTATTCAAACATAATTCCTAAACAACCCATGCAAAATGGGTAATAATGCCTGGAGACATGTATCTTTGTTAGTTTTACTAGAAAAATGATCTTTTGTAAAGTTTGCAAAGACACAAGCTAGTTTTTTTTATTCAATATGACAGTATAACAGTCATACTAAATATAAAAGTTATATAAACATAACTCCAAAACCAAACATGTGTCATGTCTAAAAATGTCTGTAATAATGTATTTATGTGAGTTTGTAAGGTTTGCAAAAACAAAAAGTAGTTTTTTACTCAATATGAAAGTAATGATCTTAGAATCCTGAGATAATGCGAAAAAAGCAATAAAAATGTATTTAAACATAACTCCTAAAAAACCCAGGCAAAATGGGTAATAATGCCTGGAGACATGTATTTTTGTTAGTTTTACTAGGAAATGTATATTTTGTAAAGTTTGCAAAGACACAAGCTAGTTGTTTTTATTCAATAAGACAGTATAACAGTCATACTAAATATGAAAGTTATATAAACATAACTCCAGAACCAAACGTGTGTCATGTCTAAAATTGCCTATAATAATGTATTTATGTGAGTTTGTAAGGTTTGCAAAAACAAAAAGTAGTTTTTTCCTCAATATGAAAGTAATGATCTTAGAATCCTGAGATAATGCAAAAAAAGCAATAAAAATGTATTTAAACATATTTCCTAAACACCCTATGCAAAATGGGTAATAATGCCTGGAGACATGTATCTTTGTTAGTTTTACTAGAAAAATGATCTTTTGTAAAGTTTGCAAAGACACAAGCTAGTTTTTTTTATTCAATATGACAGTATAACAGTCATACTAAATATAAAAGTTATATAAACATAACTCCAAAACCAAACATGTGTCATGTCTAAAAATGTCTGTAATAATGTATATATGTGAGTTTGTAAGGTTTGCAAAAACAAAAAGTAGTTTTTTCCTCAATATGAAAGTAATGATCTTAGAATCCTGAGATAATGCGAAAAAAGCAATAAAAATGTATTTAAACATAATTCCTAAACAACCCATGCAAAATGGGTAATAATGCCTGGAGACATGTATCTTTGTTAGTTTTACTAGAAAAATGATCTTTTGTAAAGTTTGCAAAGACATAAGCTAGTTTTTTTTATTCAATATGACAGTATAACAGTCATACTAAATATAAAAGTTATATAAACATAACTCCAAAACCAAACATGTGTCATGTCTAAAAATGTCTGTAATAATGTATTTATGTGAGTTTGTAAGGTTTGCAAAAACAAAAAGTAGTTTTTTCCTCAATATGAAAGTAATGATCTTAGAATCCTGAGATAATGCGAAAAAAGCAATAAAAATGTATTTAAACATATTTCCTAAACACCCCATGCAAAATGGGTAATAATGCCTGGAGACATGTATCTTTGTTAGTTTTACTAGAAAATGATCTTTTGTAAAGATTGCAAAGACACAAGTTAGTTTTTTTTATTCAATATGACAGTATAACAGTCATACTAAATATAAAAGTTATATAAACATAACTCCAAAACCAAACATGTGTCATGTCTAAAAATGTCTGTAATAATGTATTTATGTGAGTTTGTAAGGTTTAAAAAAAAAAAAGTAGTTTTTTCCTCAATATGAAAGTAATGATCTTAGAATCCTGAGATAATGCGAAAAAAGCAATAAAAATGTATTTAAACATAATTCCTAAACAACCCATGCAAAATGGGTAATAATGCCTGGAGACATGTATCTTTGTTAGTTTTACTAGAAAAATGATCTTTTGTAAAGTTTGCAAAGACATAAGCTAGTTTTTTTTATTCAATATGACAGTATAACAGTCATACTAAATATAAAAGTTATATAAACATAACTCCAAAACCAAACATGTGTCATGTCTAAAAATGTCTGTAATAATGTATTTATGTGAGTTTGTAAGGTTTGCAAAAACAAAAATTAGTTTTTTCCTTAATATGAAAGTAATGATCTTAGAATCCTGAGATAATGCGAAAAAAGCAATAAAAATGTATTTAAACATATTTCCTAAACACCCCATGCAAAATGGGTAATAATGCCTGGAGACATGTATCTTTGTTAGTTTTACTAGAAAAATGATATTTTGTAAAGTTTGCAAAGACACAAGCTATTTTTTTTATTCAATATGACAGTATAACAGTCATACTAAATATAAAAGTTATATAAACATAACTCCAAAACCAAACATGTGTCATGTCTAAAAATGTCTGTAATAATGTATTTATGTGAGTTTGTAAGGTTTAAAAAAAAAAAGTAGTTTTTTCCTCAATATGAAAGTAATGATCTTAGAATCCTGAGATAATGCGAAAAAAGCAATAAAAATGTATTTAAACATATTTCCTAAACACCCCATGCAAAATGGGTAATAATGCCTGGAGACATGTATCCTTTGTTAGTTTTACTAGAAAAATGATATTTTGTAAAGTTTGCAAAGACACAAGCTATTTTTTTTTATTCAATATGACAGTATAACAGTCATACTAAATATAAAAGTTATATAAACATAACTCCAAAACCAAACATGTGTTATGTCTAAAAATGTCTGTAATAATGTATCTATGTGAGTTTGTAAGGTTTGCAAAAACAAAAAGTAGTTTTTTCCTCAATATGAAAGTAATGATCTTAAAACCTGAGATAATGCGAAAAAAGCAATAAAAATGTATTTAAACATAATTCCTAAACAACCCATGCAAAATGGGTAATAATGCCTGGAGACATGTATCTTTGTTAGTTTTACTAGAAAAATGATCTTTTGTAAAGTTTGCAAAGACACAAGCTAGTTTTTTTTTATTCAATATGACAGTATAACAGTCATACTAAATATAAAAGTTATATAAACATAACTCCAAAACCAAACATGTGTCATGTCTAAAAATGTCTGTAATAATGTATTTATGTGAGTTTGTAAGGTTTGCAAAAACAAAAAGTAGTTTTTTACTCAATATGAAAGTAATGATCTTAGAATCCTGAGATAATGCTAAAAAAGCAATAAAAATGTATTTAAACATATTTCCTAAACAACCCTTGCAAAATGGTTAATATTGCCTGGAGACATGTATCTTTGTTAGTTTTACTAGAAAAATGATCTTTTGTAAAGTTTGCAAAGACACAAGCTAGTTTTTTTTATTCAATATGACAGTATAACAGTCATACTAAATATAAAAGTTATATAAACATAACTCCAAAACCAAACATGTGTCATGTCTAAAAATGTCTGTAATAATGTATTTAAGTGAGTTTGTAAGGTTTGCAAAAACAAAAAGTAGTTTTTTCCTCAATATGAAAGTAATGATCTTAGAATCCTGAGATAATGCGAAAAAAGCAATACAAATGTATTCAAACACAACTTTTAAACCAAACATGTAAATTGTCTAAAAATGCCTGTAATATTGAATCTATGTACGTTTTACTAGAATCAATTGTTTTTGTAAGGTTTGCAAATACAAAAATTTGGTTTTACACATAATGACATTATAACTTTAACACTCAATATGAAAGTTATTTAATTATAACTCCTAAATACACATGAAACATGTCTAATAGCGTGAAAAAAATTATCTTTGTGAGTGTTGCTAGAAACATTTTCTTTTGTAAGGTTTGCAAAGACACAAGTTAGTTTTTTTAACTCACTATGACAGTATAACGCCACACTCAATATGACAGTTACATAACTCCTAAACTACACCTGAAAAATGGCTAATAATGCCTGAAATAATGCATCTTTGGGAGTTTTACTGGAAACATATGCTTTTTTTAAGGCTTGCAAACACAAAAATTATTTTTTTACTCAATATGACAGTAATGTTCTAAAAATCCTGAGATAATGTGAAAAAAGCAATACAAATGTATTACAACATAATTCCTAAACCAAACATGCAAAATGTCTGAAAATGCCTGTAATATTGAATCCATGTGAGTTTTATTTGAATCAGTTGTATGGTTTGCTAATACAAAAATTGGGTTTTATGACAAACACAAGTTAGTTTTTTTACTCAATATAACAGTTTAGCTGTCATACTATATATGAAAGTTATATAAACATAACTCCAAAACCAAAACCAAACATGCATTATGTCCAAAACTGCCTGTAATATTGTATATATGTGAGTTTTACCAGAATCAGGGTTGCAAATACAAAAATTGGGTTTTATGACATTATACTGTCACACTCAATAAGACAGTTATTTAAACATAACTCAAACAACTCATGCAAAATAGTTAATAATAACTGGAGCATGTATCTAAGTTAGTTTTACTAGAAAAATGGTATTTTGTAAGGTTTGCAAAGACACAAGTTAGTTGTTTTTTTTATTCAATATGACGGTATAACTGTCATACTAAATATGAAAGTTAGATAAACATTACTCTAAAACCAAACATGCATTGTGTCTAAAAATGCCTGTAATATTGTATCTGTGTGAGTTTAACTAGATTTAGTTGTTTTTGTAAGGTTTGCAAATACAAAATAAGGGTTTTACTCACTATGACAGTTTACTGTCACACTCAATCTGACAGTTATTTATTTAAACATAACTCCTAAACCACACATGCAAAATGGCTAATAATGCCTGGAGATATGTATCTTTGTGAGTTTTACTAGAAACATTATATTGTGTAAGGTTTAGTTAGTTTTTGTACTCAATCTGACAGTATAACTGTCATTCTAAATCGATCCATTTTCTTCCGCTTATCCGAGGTCGGGTTGCGGGGGCAGCAGCCTGAGCAGAAAATCCCAGATTTCCCTCTCCCCAGCCACTTCGTCCAGCTCTTCTCGGGGTATTCCGAGGCGTTCCCAGGCCAGCCGGGGACATAGCCTTTCCAATGTGTCCTAGGTCTTCCCTGTGGCCTCCTGCCACACCTCCCTAGAGGCGTTCGGGTGGCATCCTGAGCAGATGCCCGAACCACCTCATGCCTCCTCTCAATGTGGAGGAGCAGCGGCTTTACTTTGAGTTCCTCCCGGATGACAGAGCTTCTCACCCTGTCTCTAAGGGAGAGACCCACCACCCGGCAGAGGAAACGCATTTCGGCCGCTTGTCCTTTCGGTCATAACCCAAAGCTGGGAACGTAGATCGACGGTAAATTGAGAGCTTTTCCTTCTGGCTCAGCTCCTTCTTCACCACAACGGATCGATATAGCGTCCTCAATACTGAAGACGCCGCACCAATCCGCCTGTGGATCTCTCGATCCACTCTATCCTCACTCGTGAACAAGACTCCTAGGTACTTGAACTCCTCCACTTGGGGCAAGATCTCCTCCCCAACCTGGAGATGGCACTCGACCCTTTCCTGCGCGAGAACCATGGACTTGGACTTGGAGGTGCTGATTCTCATCCCAGTCGCTTCACACTCAAGGACCCTGCCGAGAGTATAGACCTGGTCTACCGTTCCACGACCAGGACGAAAACCACACTGTTCGTCCTGGATCCGAGTTTCCTCCTCTCCAGTACACATGAATAGACCTTACCGGGAAGGCTGAGGAGTGTGTTTCACGATAGTTGGAACACACCCTCCGGTTCCCCTTCTTAAAGAGAGGAACCACCACCCCGGTCTGCCAATCCAGAGGTACCGCCCCCAATGTTCACGCGATGTTGCAGAGTCTTGTCAACCAAGACAGCCCCACAGTATCCAGAGCCTTAAGGAACTCATCCACCACCGGGGCCTTGCCACAGAGGAGCTTTTTAACTACCTAGGCAACCTAAGCCCCAGAAATAGGAGAGTCCACCACAGATTCCCCAGGCACTGCTTGGCCTGTCGCTATGCCCGCTGCCTCTGGAGTCCCATGAGCCAAAAGGACCCGATAGGCTCTTTCTTCAGCTTGACGGCATCCCTCACTGCTGGTGGCCACCAGCGAGTTCTAGGATTACCGCCACGACAAGCACCAAACACCTTGCGGCCACAGCTCCAATCAGCAGCCTCGACAAGAGAGGCACGGAACATGGTCCACTCAGACTCAATGTCCAGCACCTCCCTCGTGACATGTTCAAAGTTCTTCCTTATGTTTGAACATTGTGTTTGTTATGGACAATCCGTGACGAGCACAAAAGTCCAATAACAAAGCACCACTTGGGTTCAGATCCGGGTGGCCATTTTTCCCAATCACGACTCTCCAGGTTTCACTGTCCTTGCCAACATGAGCATTGAAGTCCCCCAACAGAACAAGGGAATCACCCGAGGGAGCACTCTCCAGTACTCCCTCAAGGGAATCCAAAAAGAGTGGGTACTCTGAGCTGCTGTTTGGTGCGTAAACACAAACAACAGTCAGGACCCGTCACCCAACCCGAAGGCGGAGGGAAGCTACCATCTCGTCTACTGGGTTAAAGTCCAACGTGCAGGCTTTGAGCAACAACAATTGCCACCCCAGCCTCTCATTGCTTGCAACGCCAGAGTGGAAGAGAGTCCAGCCCCTCTTGAGAGAACAGGTTCCAGAGCCCTTGCTGTGCGTCGAAGTGAGTCCAACTATATCTAGCCGGAACTTCTTCACCTGGCGCACCAGCTCAGGCTCTTTCCCTCCCAGCGAGGTGACGTTCCACGTCCCAAGAGCGAGCTTATGTAGCCGATAATCGGACCGCCAAGTGCCCTGCCTTCGGCTGCCGCCCAGTTCACACTGCATCCGACCTCTATGACCTCAATGGGCCCATGAGTGGTGAGCCCATTGGAGGGTTGACCCACGTTGCCTCTTCGAGCTGAGCCCGGCAGGGCCCCATGGAGACAGGCCCGGCCACCAGTCGCTCGCCATCGTGCCCCACCTCTGCGCCTGGCTCCACAGGGGAGCCACGGTGACCTGCGCCTGGGCGAGAAAAAATCTAGGTCCTCGATTTGTACTTTTCATAAAGGTCTTTGAGCTGCTCTTTGTCTGATCCCTCACCTGGGACCTTTTCTCAGGGGATCCCGAGGCGTTCCCAGGCCTGCCGGGAGACATAGTGTTCCCAATGTGTCCTGGGTCTTCCCCGTGGCCTCCAGGATGACAGAGCTTCACCTTCACCAGGGGTGTCAAACTCAAATACAGAGTGGGCCAAAGTTTAAAACTGAACAAAGCCGCGGGCCAAGGTTGAACAAATTAACCTTTTAATAGGGACCCAAACAAGTTTTGCATTGAATATTGAACAAGCAAGGCTTATATAACTTTATAGTGACATGCAAAATGGAGTTTCAAATAATAATAATAATAATTAAAAAATATCAATTGCATATCAAATATAATTTAATTAAAAATTGAATGCCTCTTTTCTATTTGCAGCCTTCTGAGGTAAATATCAACATTAACTTTTTCCACAGGCTAATAAATTTGAAAATAAAATAACAATGAATAAAACAACCATTCAGGACTTTAAACTGCTCAGTTTGCAACACACTGATCTAATTTGATGTGCCCAAGCCAGATACCTGGCATCTTTTTTTCGATGCTAGTTATTTAATGTCGGGGCTCAGGCTTTGAGCTGAGGCAACTTTCATTATCGGACAAGGTGTTCAACAGTCATATCTCGTACACCCGATTCTAACATCTTTCAGACCCAGTCACAAGATATGTGCAGCTTCAGCACGCATACACAAATGAATGCAGCGCATACTTCATCAACAGCGATACAGGTTACACTGAGGGTGCCAGTATAAAAAACTTTAACACTGTTAGAAATATACGCCACACTGTGAACCCACACCAAACAAAAATAAAAAACACTTTTCGGGAGAACATCCGCACCGTAACACAACATAAACACAAAAGAACAAATACCCAGAATCTTTTGCAGCACTAACTCTTTCGGGACGCTACAAAATACACCCCCGCTACCACACACACACACACACACCTTGTAGCGTCTCGGAAGATTTAGTGCTACAAAGGGTTCTGGGTATTTGTTGTGTTGTGTTTATGTTGTGTTACGGTGCGGATGTTCTCCCGAAATGTGTTTGTCATTCTTGTTTGGTGTGGATTCACAGTGTGGCGTATATTTCTAAAAGTGTTAAAGTTTTTTATTTGGCTACCGTCAGTGTAACCTGTATCGCTGTTGATGAAGTATGCGTTGCATTCAACTGTGTGTGGGTGCAGAAGCTGCACTGACATGAAACTGGGCCGGCACTCGTTTGACTAGCTGAAAAAAAAAAAAAAAAAAAAAAATCGGGAGGAGTGCTGGAGTCACTCCCGGGAGGGTTGGCAAGTATTAAAAGTAGCGGTGAATGTGGTGTTACCGCGGCACTGCCGCAATGTATAATCGACGGTCCAGCTTTAGTGTTAATTTGATATTGCCTCAAGGGCCAAGTCAAATTACACGTTGGGCCAAATTTGGCCCACGGGCCAGAGTTTGACACCCATGACCTTCACTGTAAAAAATTACTGTAAAAATAAAAAATTAAATTACAGTTATATACTCCATCCATCCATCCACTTTCTACCGCTTATTCCCTTCGGGGTCGCTGGAGCCTATCTCAGCTACAATCGGGCGGAAGGCGGGGTACACCCTGGACTAGTCGCCACCTCATCGCAGGGCCAACACAGATAGACAGACAACATTCACACTCACATTCACACACTAGGGCCAATTTAGTGTTGCCAATCAACCTATCATGTTCTTCTTAAATGCAGTTAAGTACTGTAAATTTTGTTGCATTTTTCAAAAAATATCGACCAGCAGTAAGTTACTGTAAAACCTACAGTGTAATTCAGTATTTTTCAGACTTGTTTCTTGCGTCCGCCCACAATTCGTCCAACCGAGCTTCATTTCACCTGGCCGACCCTGCTAAATCCATCCTACTGCATCGTGTGTTTTTGATAACAAGGTAAGAGTCACTTGTACCTTGATGTGTCATTTTCTGTTTGAATTACTTTATATATATATTTATAAAGTCCGAAATGACATAGCGTCACAGTCAGCATCACAGACACTATCGTTGACCACGCGCATGTACCGCCGCATGCTAGCTAGCTAAGTTTTCTTCTTTTTTGTCATAGTCATCATAAAAGATGATAACTTGCAACATATGTGCTACGACTTGCAGCAATGTATTTGCGTATGTTAGACACATGCGAAGTCATAGTTGTATGCCTAATGCATCGTTTAAGTGTGCTTTCCCTAAATGCACAAGAGTTTTTTCCAACTTCTTAGCCTTCAAAACTCACAGCCGTCGTCATAAATATGGCAAGAGTAGGACTGATATGTATAGCGCAGAAGGTTTACCTTGTAATATTGTCTCATGTAGCGCGAAGTGCGCTGATATACGGGCCTTTCTCCTGCATTTGAAAAGTCATATTACCGAAGGTAGGACAGTTACGTGCCCCTTCAGTCAATGTGAAAAAAGATTTACAGTTAAGTCTACTTTCACATCGCACGTGTCAAGGAAGCACTACGGCTATACTGAACAAAGTTTGACTTGATCAACAGCAAATCCAAGCAGCTCTTGTGTTATTAACACTGATGATGACTATTGTGATATGCAACTTGAGAATTCAGGATATTCCTGTTATGAAGACATGGAGGTCTACTTGCATTAAAAAAATGTTCATAGCACTGAAAAAAGGTTGAGAACCACTGCCTTAGGACAGTGGTTCTCAACCTTTTTTCAGTGATGTACCCCTGTGAACATTTTTTAAATTCAAGTACCCCCTAATCAGAGCAAAGCATTTTTGGTTGAAAAAAAGAGATAAAGAAGTAAAATACAGCACTATGTCATCAGTTTCTGATTTATTGAATTGTATAACAGTGCAAAATATTGCTCATTTGTTGTGGTCTTTCTTGAACTATTTGGAAAAAAAGATATAAAAATAACTAAAAACTTGTTGAAAAATAACCAAGTGATTCAATTATAAATAAACATTTTTACACATAGAAGTAATCAACTTAAAGTGCCCTCTTTGGGGATTGCAATAGCGATCCATCTGGATTCATGAACTTCATTCTCAACATTTCTTCACAAAAAAAGAAATCTTTAACATCAATATTTATGGAACATGTCCACTACGCTTTAACCAAGCCTCCATTGTTTTCTACATGGATAGTTGATTGACAGTTGGTGCCGTGTGGCACCGCCAGGTAGGGTCAAACCATCATGGCATGGGGGAAACTCTGGCTTTATGGTAATGAATGGAATAGCCTACTTGATTAGTTGTTCAGTTTATGAACTTACATTCATATTTTGTCGAAGTATTATTCAATAAATATATTTATGAATGATTTTTGAATTGTTGCTATTTTTAGAATATTTAAAAAAAATCTCACGTACCCCTTGGCATACCTTCAAGTACCCCCAGGAGTACGCGTACCCCCATTTGAGAACCACTGCCTTAGGAGACTAGATGTAAACAGAGTAAAGAGAGAGCGAGTGAGGTGGCCATTCCAAATACTTTTAAAATGCTACCCATATTGGATACTGTTTAGGAACATAAACTGCATTTCTTGACTGTACCAGTTGCTGGATGATCAGCATGGAAGGTGATGTCATCTGCAAAGGCGTCCAACCTAGCTTAATCTCAGGGCTTGCTGCCCTTCTTGCCACCTACTTTGTGTTCAACTTGGAATACCAAGAGGAAGGTCCTCGGACATTGGAATTTGTTCAAAGGTAAATCCTCTTGATACTGTTAAAATACTGTTAGGATATTTTATTTTATATTTCTCACCTCTGTTCAGGAATTTGACTTGTCATTTCCCCAATTTTGTGCCTTAAATCAATGACTCTTCTGTTCCTTTGTGGACCTTCTTATTAGGGACTGAAGCACCAGTTTGACTCTAGGATACAGAGAAGGTAGGTAATGTGCAGGTAAAGATATGTTGACTGCGTCAAAGAAGGAAGCACCTGTTTGACCCCAGGATGCAGAAAAAGTAGGTAATTTGCAGGTAAAGATATGTTGACTGGATGATGGCAGGAAGCGCCAGCTTGACCCGAGAATGCAGAGCAAGTAGGTAATGTGCGGGTGAAGATATGTTGAATGGGTAAAGGCAGGAAGCACCAGTGTGACCCCACTATGCAGGGAAGGTAGGTAATGTGCGGGTGAAGGTATGTTGAATGGGTGAAAGAAGGAAGCGCAGGTGTGGTCGAGGCCATGCAGACAAGGTAGGTATGTGCAGGTGAAGATATGTTGTATGGTGAAAGAAAGAAGCACCAGTGTGACCCAAGGATGCAGGGAAGGTAGGTAATGTGCAGGTAAAGATATGTTGAATGGGTAAAGGCAAGAAGCACCAGTGTGACCCCAGGATGCAGAGAAGATAGGTAATGAGCAGGTAACGATATGTTAAATGGGTGAAAGCAGGAAACATCAGCGTAAATACACGGTCCCGTAGATGGAGAGAAAACATAAATAGAGAGAGGGATTGGGGAGGCTTTAGCATTGTCTTCCTCTCTGAATTTGTCTTAATGGGTTTTAGAGCATTCACTCATCTACAGCTGTGGTTATGGTATAGGCTCACATATATCCTAAAATTGATATTAATATTTGTGCAGTGCATATTCCTAAATAACAATGTGAGGGGGGTTCTGTATCGACTGCAAGTAATCTTCAATCACAACAGAATATCTATTATGCTTTCTCTCTTTTTTAGGCGATTCATTGGCGTTCACCCTGAGAGGGGAACAAAGGCTAGCCAGGGAAAGGTGGTGTCCAAGAAGACCGGGAAGCTGGTCCAGAAAAAGGCAGCAACTGTAAATCCTCACGTAGCCACCCTTATAAAACATCTCACAGACTTTGAGTGGGGCTTTATGTAGCCGACAACTAAACACTGGACTCGTGTTCAGTGTTTTGTCTCCAGTTAGAAATTAAGTGGACATGTTATAAATGTTAAAATGCTTTACTGAAAATAAGAATAATGCACTAAATGTACATTGAATGTATTTGATGCACTTTAAAATAATTGGTTAATAAAAACATAATCTTGCAAGGCCATTTCTCCAGTCATTTTTATGCCAGCAGATTGCAGGGGTTTTGATTTTGAAAAATTAAAAGTTCAACTCATTAACTTCTAGTGGCATTATACTGTAAAGCTCAGTCTATAGTGCTTACAATTATTTTACTGTAATTAACTGTTAATGGATATTACAGTAGATACACTAAAATAACAGTGTAATGCCGCTAAACAGATGACAGTATTATGCTGTGAAGCGTATATTTGATACAGCACAGTACTGTGATACTTTTTAGAGTAATAAACTGTAGTGATAAATCACAGTATGTGTGCTGTAGAAAAACAGTTTTATACTGGAACCATTAGCTGCCAGTAGGTTACTGTAATTAAACGGTGAAAATTCTTACAGTAAGGGAGAGACCCGCCACCCAGGGGAGAAAACTCATTTCGGCCGCTTGTACCCGTGATCTTGTCCTTCCGGTCATAACCCAAAGCTCATGACCATAGGTGAGGATGGGAAAGTAGATTGACCGGTAAATTGAGAGCTTTTCCTTCTGGCGCAGCTCCTTCTTACCACAACGAATCGATATAGCGTCCTCATTACTGAAGACGCCGCACCGATCAGCCTGTGCATCTCACGATCCACTCTTCCCTCACTCATGAACAAGACTCCAGGTACTTGAACTCATCCACTTGGGGCAAGATCTCCTGCCCAACCTCGAGATGGCACTCCACCCTTTCCCGGGCGAGAACCTTGGACTTGGAGGTGCTGATTCTCATCCCAGTCGCTTCACACTCGGCTGCGAACCAATCCAATGAGAGCTGAAGATCCTGGCCAGTTAAAGCCATAAGGACCACATCATCTGCAAAAAGGAGAGACCTAATCCTGCAGCCACCAAACCGGATCCCCTCAACGCCATGACTGCGCCTAGAAATTCTGTCCATAAAATGTATGAACACATTTGGTGACAAAGGGCAGCCAACACGAGGGTTGGACTCCGTTCCAACCCTCACTGGAAAGGGATCCGACTTACTGCTGGCAATGCGGACCAAGCTCTGACACTGATCATACAGGGAGCGACCCGCCACAATCAGACATGCCGATACCCCATACTCTCTGAGCACTCCCCACAGGACTTCCCGGGGTTGCCACGGTCGAATGTCTTCTCCAAGTCCACAAAGCACATGTAGACTGGTTGGACAAACTCCCATGCACACTGAAGGACCCTGCCGAGAGTATAGATCTGGTCTACCGTTCCACGACCAGGACGAAAACCACACTGTTCGTCCTGGATCCGAGGTTCCTCCTCTCCAGTACACATGAATAGACCTTACCGGGACGGCTGAGGAGTGTCATCTACGATAGTTGGAACACACCCTCCGGTTCCCCTTCTTAAAGAGAGGAACCACCACCCCGGTCTGCCAATCCAGAGGTACCGCCCCTGATGTCCACGCGATGTTGCAGAATCTTGTCAACTAAAACAGCCCCACAGCATCCAGAGCCTTAAGGAACTCCGGACGGAGCTCATCCACCCCCGGGGCCTTGCCACCGAGGAGCTTTTTAACTACCTTGGCAACCTCAGCCCCAGAAATAGGAGAGCCCACCACAGGTTCCCCAAGCACTGCTTGGCCTGTCGGTATGCCCGCTGCCTCTGGAGTCCCATGAGCCAAAAGGACCAGATAAGCTCTTTCTTCAGCTTGACGGCATCCCGCACTGCTGGTGGCCACCAGCGGGTTCTAGGATTACCGCCACGACAGGCACCAAACACCTTGCGGCCACAGCTCCAATCAGCTGGCTTGACAAGAGAGGCACGGAACATGATCCATTCAGACTCAATGTCCAGCACCTCCTTTGTGACATGTTCAAAGTTCCTCCGGAGGTGGAAAAAGAAACTCTCTTTGACAGGAGACTCTGCTAGGCATTCCCAAAAGACTCTCCCACCATCGGAGCCAGCTCACCAGGTGGTGATCGGTAGAAAGCTCGCCCCTCTCTTCACCCGAGTGTCCAAAACATGAGGCCGCAAATCCCATGACACAACTACAAAGTCAATAATGGAACTGCGGCCGAGGGTGTCTTGGTGCCAAGAGCACATATGGACACCCTTATGTTTGAACATTGTGTTTGTTATGGACAATCCGTGACGAGCACAAAAGTCCAATAACAAAGCACCGCTTGGGTTCAGATCCGGCTGGCCATTTTTCCCAATCACGACTCTCCAGGTTTCAAAGTCGTTGCCAACATGAGCGTTGAAGACCCCCAGCAGAACAAGGGAATCACCCGAGGGAGCACTCTCAAGGAAATCCAAAAAGAGTGGGTACTCTGAGCTGCTGTTTGGTGCGTAAACACCAACAACAGTCAGGACCCGTTACCCAACCCGAAAGCGGAGGGAAGCTACCATCTCGTCTTCTGGGTTAAGTCCAACGTGCAGGCTTTGAGCCGGGGGGCAACAAGAATTGCCAACCCAGCCTCTCATTACTTGCAACGCCAGAGTGGAAGAGAGTCCAACCCCTCTTGAGAGAACAGGTTCCAGAGCCCTTGCTGTGCGTCGAAGTGAGTCCAGCTTTATCTAGCCGGGAACTTCTCCACCTCGCGAGGTGACGTTCCACGTCCCAAGAGCGAGCTTATGTAGCCGATAATCGGACCGCCAAGTGCCTTGCCTTCGGCTTCCGCCCAGCTAACACTGCACCCGACCTCTATGACCCAGCCCATGAGTGGTGAGCCTATTGCAGGGGGGACCCACGTTGCCTCTTCGAGCTGGGCCCCATGGGCACCAGTCGCTCGCCATCGTGCCCCACCTCTGGGCCTGGCTCCACAGGGGAGCCACGGTGACCCGCGTCCGGGCGAGAAAATATCTAGGTCCTCGATTTGTACTTTTCATAAAGGTCTTTGAGCTGCTCTTTGTCTGATTCCTCACCTAGGACCTGTTTGTCTTGGGGGACCCTACCAGGGGGCATAGAAGCCCCCGGACAACATAGCTCCTAGGATCAGTGGGACACGCAAACCACAAAGGTGGCGGCTCAGAAAGCAGGTTATATAAACATAACTCCAAAACCAAACATGCAAGATGTCTAAACATGCCTGTAATATTGTATCAATGTGAGTTTTACTAGAATCGGTTGTTTTTTTTAAGGCTTGCAAACACAAAACGTTTTTTTTACTCAATATGACAGTAAGTTCTTAAAATGCTGAGATAATGTGAAAAAAACAATACAAATGTATTCCAACATGATTCCTAAACCAAACATGCAAAATGTCTAAAAATGCCTGTAATATTGAATCCATGTGAGTTTTACTAGAATCATTTGTTTTTGTAAGGTTTGCAAATACAAAAATTGAGTTTTATGACGGACACAAGTTAGTTTTTTTTACTCATTATAACAGTATAGATGTCATACTATATATTAAAGTTATATGAACATAACTCCAAAACCAAACGTGAATTATGTCCAAAATTGCCTGTAATATTGTATAGATGTGAGTTTTACTAGAATCAGGTTTGCAAATACAAAAATTGGGTTTTATGACAGTATACTGTCACACTCAATATGACAGTATAACTGTCATACTAAATCCATCCATTTTCTTCCGCTTATCCGAGGTCGGGTTGCGGGGGCAGTAGCCTAAGCAGAGAGCCCAGACTTCCCTCTCCCCAGCCACTTCGTCCAGCTCTTCTCGGGGGATCCCGAGGCGTTCCCAGGCCATAGTCTTTCCAATGTATCCTAGGTCTTCCCCATGGCCTCCTGCCGTTCGGACCTAGGGAGGCGTTCGGGTGGCATCCTGAGCAGATGCCCGAACCACCTCATCTGGCTCCTCTCAATGTGGAGGAGCAGAGGCTTTACACTGAGGTCCTCCCAGATGACAGAGCTTCTCACCCTATCTCTAAGGGAGAGACCCACCACCCGGCGGAGGAAACTCATTTTGGCGGCTTGTACCCGTGACCTTGTCCTTTCGGTCATAACCCAAAGCTCATGACCATAGGTGAGGATGGGAACGTTGATCGACCGGTAAATTGAAAGCTTTTCCTTCTGGCTCAGCTCCTTCTTCACCACAACGGATCGATATAGCGTCCTCATTACTGAAGACGCCGCACCGATCCGCCTGTAGATCTCACAATCCACTCTATCCTCACTCGTGAACAAGACTCCTAGGTACTTGAACTCCTTCACTTGGGGCAAGATCTCTTTCCCAACCTCGAGATGGCACTCCACCCTTTCCCGGGCGAGAACCATGGACTCGGACTTGGAGGTGCTGATTCTCATCCCAGTCGCTTCACTGCGAACCGATCCAATGAAAGCTGAAGATCTTGGCCAGTTGAAGCCATCAGGACCACATCATCTGCAAAAAGCAGAAACCTAATCCTGCAGCCACCAAACCAGGCGCAGTCATGGCGTTGAGGGGATCCTTAAAGCCATGACTGTGCCTAGATATTCTGTCCATTAAAGTTATGAACAGAATCGGTGACAAAGGGCAGCCTTGGCGGAGTCCAACCCTCACTGGAAAGGGGTCCGACTTACTGCCGGCAATGCGGACCAAGCTCTGACACTGATCATACAGGGAGACACCCGCCACAATCAGACATGCCGATACTGCATACTCTCTGAGCACTCCCCACAGGATTTACCGGGGGCCAAGGTCGAATGTCTTCTCCAAGTCCACAAAACTTATGTAGACTGGTTGGGCAAACTCCCATGCACACTCAAGGACCCTGCCGAGAGTATAGAGCTGGTCTACCGTTCCACGACCAGGACGAAAACCACACTGTTCGTCCTGGATCCGAGGTTCCTCCTCTCCATTACACATGAATAGACCTTACCGGGAAGGCTGAGGAGTGTGATCTACGATAGTTGGAACACACCCTCCGGTTCCCCTTCTTAAAGAGAGGAACCACCACCCCGGTCTGCCAATCCAGAGGTACCGCCCCCGATGTAGACGCAATGTTGCAGAGTCTTGTCAACCAAGACTGCCCCACAGCATCCAGAGCCTTAAGGAACTCCGGACGGAGCTCATACCCCCGGGGCCTTGCCACCGAGGAGCTTTTTAACTACCTTGGCAACCTCAGCCCCAGAAATAGGAGAGCCCACCACAGACTTCCCAGGCACTGTTTCCTCATAGGAAGACGTGTTGGTGGGACTGAGGAGGTCTCGCTTGGCCTGTCGGTATGCCCACTGCCTCTGGAGTCCCATGAGCCAAAAGGACCCGGTGGCTCTTTCTTCAGCTTGACAGCATCCCTCACTGCTGGTGGATTACCGCCACGACAGGCACCAAACACCTTGCGGCAACAGCTTCAATCAGCTGGCTCAACAAGAGAGGAACGGAACATGGTCCACTCAGACTCAATGTCCAGCACCTCCCTCGTGACATGTTCAAAGTTCTTCCGGACACGTTCAAAGTTCTTCAGGAGACTCTGCTAGGTGTTCCCAGCAGACCCTTACAATGCGTTTGGGCCTGCCAGGTCTGACCGGCATCCTCCCCTACCATCGGAGCCAGCTCACCACCAGGTGGTGGTTGGTAGAAAGCTCTGCCCCTCTCTTCACCGAGTGTCCAAAACATGAGGCCGCAAATCCCATGACACAACTACAAAGTCAATCATGCGGCCGAGGGTGTCCTTGTGCCAAGTGCACATATGGACACCCTTATGTTTGAACATTGTGTTTGTTATGGACAATCCGTGACAAGCACAAAAGTCCAATAACAAAGCACCACTTGGGTTCAGATCCGGGTGGCCATTTTTCCCAATCACGACTCTCCAGGTTTCACTGTCGTTGCCAACATAGCGTTGAAGTCCACCAGCAGAACAAGGGAATCACCCGAGGGAGCACTCTCCAGTACTCCCTCAAGGGAATCCAAAAAGAGTTGGTACTCTGAGCTGCTGTTTGGTGTGTAAACACAAACAACAGTCAGGACCCGTCACCCAACCCGAAGGCTGAAGGAAGCTACCATCTCGTCTATTGGGTTTAAAGTCCAACGTGCAGGCTTTGAGCCGGGGGGCAACAAGAATTGCCACCCCAGCCTCTCATTAGTTGCAACGCCAGTGGGGAATCTCTTCCACTGTGGCGTTGCAAGTAATGAAAGTTCAGCTCAGTCCAGCCCCTCTGAGAGAACAGGTTCCAGAGCCCTTGCTGTGAGTCCAACTATATCTAGCCGGGAACGTCTCCACCTCAAGCACCAGCTCAGGCTCCTTCCCTCCCAGCGAGGTGACGTTCCATGTCCCAAGAGCGAGCTTATGTAGCCGATAATCGGACCACCAAGTGCCCTGCCTTCGGCTGCCGCCCAGCTCACACTGCACCCTCTATGACCCAGCCCATGAGTGGTGAGCCCTGGAGGGGGGATCCACGTTGCCTCTTCGAGCTGAGCACGGCTGGGCCCCATGGGGACAGGCCCGTCAATCGCCATCGTGCCACACCTCTGGGCCTGGCTCCACAGGGGAGCCACGGTGACCTGCGTCCGGGCGAGAAAAAATCTAGGTCCTCAATTGTACTTTTAATAAAGGTCTTTGAGCTGCTCTTTGTCTGATCCCTCACCTAGGACCTGTTTGTCTTGGGAGACCATAGAAGCCCCCGGACAACATAGTTCCTGGATCAGTGGGACACGCAAACCACAAAGGTGGCGGCTCAGAAAGCAGGTTATATAAATATAACTCCAAAACCAAACATGCAATATGTCTAAACATGCCTGTAATATTGTATCAATGTGAGTTTTCCTAGAATCGGTTGTTTTTGTAAGGTTTGCAAATACAAAAATTAGGTTTTACTCTCAATGACAAAATCACACTCAATATGACAGTTATTTAAACATAACTCATAAACCACACAAAAAAATGGCTAATAATGCCTGAAATAATGAATCATTGGGAGTTTTACTGAGTTTTACATTTTGCAAACACAAAAAGTAGTTTTTTACTTGACTGTAATGTTCTCAGAAACCTGAGATAATGGGAAAAAAGCAATACAAATGTATTTAAACCTAACTCCTAAACAACACATGCAAAATGGCTAATAATGCCTAGGGAGACATGTAACGTTGTTAGTTTAAAAAAATGATCTTTTGTAAAGATATCAAAGACACAAGCTAGTTTTTTTTTATTCAATATGACAGTATAACAGTCATACTAAATATGAAAGTTATATAAACATAACTCCAAAACCAAACATGTGTCATGTCTAAAAATGCCTGTAATAATGTATTTATGTGAGTTTGTAAGGTTTGCAAAAACAAAAAGTAGTTTTTTACTCAATATGAAAGTAATGTTCTTAGAATCCTGAGATAATGCGAAAAAAGCAATACAAATGTATTCAAACACAAATTTTAAACCAAACATGTAAAATGTCTAAAAATGCCTGTAATATTGAATCTCTATAAGTTTTACTAGAATCAATTGTTTTTGTAAGGTTTGCAAATAGAAAAATTAGGTTTTACACATAATGACATTAAAACTGTAACACTCAATATGACAATTATTTATTTATAACTCCTAACCACACATGAAACATGTCTAATAATGCGTGAAAAAAATTATCTTTGTGAGTGTTACTAGAAACATTTTCTTTTGTAAGGTTTGCAAAGACAGGTTAGTTTTTTTTACTCAATATGACAGTATAACTGCCACACTCAATATGACAGTTATTTAAACATAACTCTTAAACTACACATGAAAAATGACTAACAATGCCTGAAATAATGCATTCTTGTAAGTTTTACTCGAAACATATGCTTTTTTAAGGCTTGCAAACACAAAAAATATTTTTTTACTCAATATGACAGTAATGTTCTAAAATTCTGAGAAAAAACGAACAAATCAAAAAAAATGATTCCAACATAATTCCTAAACCACATATGCAAAATGTCTAAAAATGTCTGTAATATTGAATCCATGTGAGTTTTACTAGATTTAAATGATTTTGTAAGGTTTGCAAATACATAAATTAGGTTTTACTTACTATGTCATAACTGACAGTATATGACAGTTATTTAACCATAACTCAAACCACACATGAAAACTGGCTAATAATGCCTGAAATAATGCATCCTTGGCCGTTTTACTCGAAACACATGCTTTTTTAAATCTTGCAAACACAAAAAGTAGTTTTTTTACTCAATATGACTGTAATGTTCTTAAAATCCTGAGATAATGCGAAAAAAGCAATAAAAATGTATTTAAACATTACTCCTAAACAACATATGCAAAATGGCTAATAATGCCTGGAAACATGTATATTTGTTAGTTTTACTGGGAAAATTATCTTTTGTAAAGTTTGCAAAGACACAAGCCAGTTTTTTTTTATTCAATATGACAGTACAACAGTCATATTAAATATGAAAGTTATATTTACATAACTCCAAAACCAAACATGTGTCATGTCTAAAAATGCCTGTAATAATGTATTAATGTGAGTTTGTAAGGTTTGCAAAAACAAAAAGTAGTTTTTTACTCAATATGAAAGTAATGATCTTAGAATCCTGAGATAATGCGAAAAAAGCAATACAAATGTATTTAAACTTAACTCCTAAACAACCCAGGCAAAATGGGTAATAATGCCTGGAGACATGTATCTTTGTTAGTTTTACTAGAAAATGTATCTTTTGTAAAGTTTGCAAAGACACAAGCTAGTTGTTTTTATTCAATAAGACAGTATAACAGTCATACTAAATATGAAAGTTATATAAACATAACTCCAGAACCAAACGTGTGTCATGTCTAAAATTGCCCATAATAATGTATTTATGTGAGTTTGTAAGGTTTGCAAAAACAAAAAGTAGTTTTTTCCTCAATATGAAAGTAAGGATTTTAGAATCCTGAGATAATGCGAAAAAAGCAATAAAAATGTATTTAAACATAATTCCTAAACAACCCATGCAAAATGGCTAATAATGCCTGGAGACATGTATCTTTGTTAGTTTTACTAGAAAAAATGATCTTTTGTAAAGATATCAAAGACACAAGCTAGTTTTTTTTATTCAATATGACAGTATAACAGTCCTACTAAATATGAAAGTTATCAAAACATAACTCCAAAACCAAACATGTGTTATGTCTAAAAATGCCTGTAATAATGTATTTATGTGAGTTTGTAAGGTTTGCAAAAACAAAAAGTAGTTTTTTACTCAATATGAAAGTAATGATCTAAGAATCCTGAGATAATGCGAAAAAAGCAATAAAAATGTATTTCAACATAATTCCTAAACAACCCATGCAAAATGGGTAATAATGCCTGGAGACATGTATCTTTGTTAGTTTTACTAGAAAAATGATCTTTTGTAAAGTTTGCAAAGACACAAGCTAGTTTTTTTTTATTCAATATGACAGTATAACAGTCATATTAAATATAAAAGTTATATAAACATAACTCCAAAACCAAACATGTGTCATGTTTAAAAATGTCTGTAATAATGTATTTATGTGAGTTTGTAAGGTTTGCAAAAACAAAAAGTAGTGTTTTACTCAATATGAAAGTAATGATCTTAGAATCCTGAGATAATGCGAAAAAAGCAATACAAATGTATTCAAACACAACTTTTAAACCAAAAATGCCTGTAATATTGAATCTATGTAAGTTTTACTAGAATCAATTGTTTTTGTAAGGTTTGCAAAAACAAAAATTAAGTTTTACACATAATGACATTATAACTTTAACACTCAATATGAAAGTTATTTAATTATAACTCCTAAATACACATGAAACATGTCTAATAGCGTGAAAAAAAATTATCTTTGTGAGTGTTGTTTAGAGACATTTTCTTTTGTAAGGTTTGCAAAGACACAAGTTAGTTTTTTTTTTAACTAAATATGACAGTATAACGCCACACTCAATATGACAGTTATTTAAACATAACTCCTAAACCACACCTGAACAATGGCTAATAATGCCTGAAATAATGCATCTTTGGGAGTTTTACTGGAAACATATGCTTTTTTTAAGGCTTGCAAACACAAAAATTATTTTTTTACTCAATATGACAGTAATGTTCTAAAAATCCTGAGATAATGTGAAAAAAGCAATACAAATGTATTACAACATAATTCCTAAACCAAACATGCAAAATGTCTGAAAATGCCTGTAATATTGAATCCATGTGAGTTTTATTTGAATCAGTTGTATGGTTTGCTAATACAAAAATTGGGTTTTATGACAAACACAAGTTAGTTATTTTACTCAATATAACAGTTTAGCTGTCATACTATATATGAAAGTTATATAAACATAACTCCAAAACCAAACATGCATTATGTCCAAAACTGCCTGTAATATTGTATATATGTGAGTTTTACTAGAATCAGGGTTGCAAATACAAAAATTGGGTTTTATGACAGTATACTGTCACACTCAATATGACACTTATTTAAACATAACTCAAACAACACATGCAAAATGGCTAATAATGCCTGGAGCATGTATCTTAGTTAGTTTTACTAGAAAAATTGTATTTTTTAAGGTTTGCAAAGACACAAGTTAGTTGTTTTTTTTATTCAATATGACAGTATAACTGTCATACTAAATATGAAAGTTATATAAACATTACTCTAAAACCAAACATGCATTATGTCTAAAAATGTCTGTAATATTGTATCTGTGTGAGTTTTACTAGATTTAGTTGTTTTTGTAAGGTTTGCAAATACAAAATAAGGGTTTTACTCACTATGACAGTTTACTGTCACACTCAATCTGACAGTTATTTATTTAAACATAACTCCTAAACCACACATGCAAAATGGCTAATAATGCCTGGAGATATGTATCTTTGTGAGTTTTACTAGAAACATTATATTGTGTAAGGTTTAGTTAGTTTTTGTACTCAATCTGACAGTATAACTGTCATTCTAAATCCATCCATTTTCTTCCGGGGGCAGCAGCCTGAGCAGAAAATCCCAGACTTCCCTCTCCCCAGCCACTTCGTCCAGCTCTTCTCGGGGTATTCCGAGGCGTTCCCAGGCCAGCCGGGGACATAGTCTTTCCAATGTGTCCTAGGTCTTCCCCGTGGCCTCCTGCCACACCTCCCTAGAGGCGTTCGGGTGGCACGCTGAGCAGATGCCCGAACCACCTCATGGCTCCTCTCAATGTGGAGGAGCAACGGCTTTACTTTGAGTTCCTCCCGGATGACAGAGCTTCTCACCCTGTCTCTAAGGGAGAGACCCACCACCCGGCAGAGGAAACGCATTTCGGCCGCTTGTCCTTTCGGTCATAACCCAAAGCTGGTAACGTAGATCGACGGTAAATTGAGAGCTTTTCCTTCTGGCTCAGCTCCTTCTTCACCACAACGGATCAATATAGCGTCCTCAATACTGAAGACGCCGCACCAATCCGCCTGTGGATCTCTCGATCCACTCTATCCTCACTCGTGAACAAGACTCCTAGGTACTTGAACTCCTCCACTTGGGGCAAGATCTCCTCCCCAACCTGGAGATGGCACTCGACCCTTTCCTGCGTGGACTTGGACTTGGAGGTGCTGATTCTCATCCCAGTCGCTTCACACTCAAGGACCCTGCCGAGAGTATAGACCTGGTCTACCGTTCCACGACCAGGACGAAAACCACACTGTTCGTCCTGGATCCGAGTTTCCTCCTCTCCAGTACACATGAATAGACCTTACCGGGAAGGCTGAGGAGTGTGTTTCACGATAGTTGGAACACACCCTCCGGTTCCCCTTCTTAAAGAGAGGAACCACCACCCCGGTCTGCCAATCCAGAGGTACCGCCCCCAATGTTCACGCGATGTTGCAGAGTCTTGTCAGCCAAGACAGCCCCACAGTATCCAGAGCCTTAAGGAACTCATCCACCACCGGGGCCTTGCCACAGAGGAGCTTTTTAACTACCTAGGCAACCTAAGCCCCAGAAATAGGAGAGTCCACCACAGATTCCCCAGGCACTGCTTGGCCTGTCGGTATGCCCGCTGCCTCTGGAGTCCCATGAGCCAAAAGGACCCGATAGGCTCTTTCTTCAGCTTGACGGCATCCCTCACTGCTGGTGGCCACCAGCGAATTCTAGGATTACCGCCACGACAGGCACCAAACACCTTGCGGCCACAGCTCCAATCAGCAGACTCGACAAGAGAGGCACGGAACATGGTCCACTCAGACTCAATGTCCAGCACCTCCCTCGTGACATGTTCAAAGTTCTTCCTTATGTTTGAACATTGTGTTTGTTATGGACAATCCGTGACGAGCACAAAAGTCCAATAACAAAGCACCACTTGGGTTCAGATCCGGGTGGCCATTTTTCCCAATCACAACTCTCCAGGTTTCACTGTCCTTGCCAACATGAGCATTGAAGTCCCCCAACAGAACAAGGGAATCACCCGAGGGAGCACTCTCCAGTACTCCCTCAAGGGAATCCAAAAAGAGTGGGTACTCTGAGCTGCTGTTTGGTGCGTAAACACAAACAACAGTCAGGACCCGTCACCCAACCCGAAGGCGGAGGGAAGCTACCATCTCGTCTACTGGGTTAAAGTCCAACGTGCAGGCTTTGAGCAACAACAATTGCCACCCCAGCCTCTCATTGCTTGCAACGCCAGAGTGGAAGAGAGTCCAGCCCCTCTTGAGAGAACAGGTTCCAGAGCCCTTGCTGTGCGTCGAAGTGAGTCCAACTATATCTAGCCGGAACTTCTTCACCTGGCGCACCAGCTCAGGCTCTTTCCCTCCCAGCGAGGTGACGTTCCACGTCCCAAGAGCGAGCTTAAGTAGCCGATAATCGGACCGCCAAGTGCCCTGCCTTCGGTTGCCGCCCAGTTCACACTGCATCCGACCTCTATGACCTCAATGGGCCCAAGAGTGGTGAGCCCATTGGAGGGTTGACCCACGTTGCCTCTTCGAGCTGAGCCCGGCAGGGCCCCATGGAGACAGGCCCGGCCACCAGTCGCTCGCCATCGTGCCCCACCTCTGCGCCTGGCTCCACAGGGGAGCCACGGTGACCTGCGCCTGGGCGAGAAAAAATATAGGTCCTCGATTTGTACTTTTCATAAAGGTCTTTGAGCTGCTCTTTGTCTGATCCCTCACCTAGGACCTTTTCTCAGGGGATCCCGAGGCGTTCCCAGGCCAGCCGGGAGACATAGTGTTCCCAATGTGTCCTGGGTCTTCCCGTGGCCTCCAGGATGACAGAGCTTCACCTTCACCAGGGGTGTCAAACTCAAACACAGAGTGGGCCAAAGTTTAAAACTGAACAAAGGCCAAGGTTGAACAAATTAACCTTTTACTAGGGACCCAAACAAGTTTTGCATTGAATATTGAACAAGCAAGGCTTATATAACTTTATAGTGACATGCAAAATGGAGTTTCAAATAATAATAATAATAATTAAAAAATATCAATTGCATATCAAATACAATTTAAATAAAAATTGAATGCCTCTTTTCTATTTGCAGCCTTCTGAGGTAAATATCAACATTAACTTTTTCCACAGGCTAATACATTTGAAAATAAAATAAAAATGAATAAAACAACCATTCAGGACATTAAACTGCTCAGTTTGCAACACACTGATCTAATTTGATGTGCCCAAGCCAGATACCTGGCATCTTTTTTTAGATGGTAGTTCTTTAACGTCGGGGCTCAGGCTTTGAGCTGAGGCAACTTTCATTATCGAACGAAGGTGTTCAACAGTCATATCTCGTACACCCAATTCTAACATCATTCACACCCAGTCACAAGAAATGTGCAGCTTCAGCACGCATACACAAATGAATGCAACGCATACTTCATCAACAGCGATACAGGTTACACTGAGAGTGCCAGTATAAAAAACTTTAACACTGTTAGAAATATACGCCACACTGTGAACCCACACCAAACAAAAATAAAAAACACTTTTCAGGAGAACATCCGCACCGTAACATAACATAAACACAAAAGAACAAATACCCAGAATCTTTTGCAGCACTAACTCTTTCGGGACGCTACAAAATACACCCCCGCTACCACCAAACCCCCCCCCCCCCACACACACACACACCTTGTAGCGTCCCGGAAGATTTAGTGCTACAAAGGGTTCCGGGTATTTGTTCTGTTGTGTTTATGTTGTGTTACGGTGCGGATGTTCTCCCGAAATGTGTTTGTCATTCTTGTTTGGTGTGGATTCACAGTGTGGCGTATATTTCTAAAAGTGTTAAAGTTTTTTATTTGGCTACCGTCAGTGTAACCTGTATCGCTGTTGATGAAGTATGCGTTGCATTCAATTGTGTGTGGGTGCAGAAGCTGCACTGACATGAAACTGGGCCGGCACTCGTTTGACTAGCTGAAAAAAAGAAAAAAAAATCGGGAGGAGTGCTGGATTCACTCCTGGGAGGGTTGGCAAGTATTAGAAGTTGCGGTGAATGCAGTGTTACAGCGGCACTGCCGCAATGTATAATCGACGGTCCAGCTTTAGTGTTAATTTGATATTGCCTCAAGGGCCAAGTCAAATTACACGTTGGGCCAAATTTGGCCCACGGGCCAGAGTTCGACACCCATGACCTTCACTGTAAAAAATTACTGTAAAAATAAAAAATAAAATTACAGTTATATACTCCATCCATCCATCCATTTTATACCGCTTATTCCCTTCGGGGTCGCGGGGGGCGCTGGAGCCTATCTCAGCTACAATCAGGCGGAAGGCGGGGTACACCCTGGACAAGTCGCCACCTCATCGCAGGGCCAACACAGATAGACAGACAACATTCACACTCACATTCACACACTAGGGCCAATTTAGTGTTGCCAATCAACCTATCATGTTCTTCTTAAATGCAGTTAAGTACTGTAAATTTTGTTGCATTTTTCAAAAAATATCGACCAGCAGTAAGTTACTGTAAAACCTACAGTGTAATTCAGTATTTTTCAGACTTGTTTCTTGGGTCCGCCCACAATTCGTCCAACCGAGCTTCATTTCACCTGGCCGACCCTGCTAAATCCATCCTACTGCATCGTGTGTTTTTGATAACAAGGTAAGAGTCGCTTGTACCTTGATGTGTCATTTTCTGTTTGAATTACTTTATATATATATTTATAAAGTCCGAAATGACATAGCGTCACAGTCAGCATCACAGACACTATCGTTGACCACGCGCATGTACCGCCGCATGCTAGCTAGCTAAGTTTTCTTCTTTTTTGTCATAGTCATCATAAAAGATGATAACTTGCAACATATGTGCTACGACTTGCAGCAATGTATTTGCGTATGTTAGACACATGCGAAGTCATAGTTGTATGCCTAATGCATCGTTTTAGTGTGCTTTCCCTAAATGCACAAGAGTTTTTTCCAACTTCTCAGCCTTCAAAACTCACAGCCGTCGTCATAAATATGGCAAGAGAAGGACTGATATGTATAGCGCAGAAGGTTTACCTTGTAATATTGTCTCATGTAGCGCGAAGTGCGATGATATACGGGCCTTTCTCCTGCATTTGAAAAGTCATATTACCGAAGGTAGGACAGTTACGTGCCCCTTCAGTCAATGTGAAAAAAGATTTACAGTTAAGTCTACTTTCACATCGCACGTGTCAAGGAAGCACTACGGCTACACTGAACGAAGTTTGACTTGCTCAACAGCAAATCCAAGCAGCTCTTGTGTTATTAACACTGATGATGACTATTGTGATATGTAACTTGAGAATTCAGGATATTCCTGTTATGAAGACATAGAGGTCTACTTGCATTAAAAAAATGTTCACAGCACTGAAAAAAGGTTGAGAACCACTGCCTTAGGACAGTGGTTCTCAACCTTTTTTCAGTTATGTACCCCTGTGAACATTTTTTAAATTCAAGTACCCCCTAATCAGAGCAAAGCATTTTTGGTTGAAAAAAAGAGATAAAGAAGTAAAATACAGCACTATGTCATCAGTTTCTGATTTATTAAATTGTATAACAGTGCAAAATATTGCTCACTTGTTGTGGTCTTTCTTGAACTATTTGGAAAAAAAGATATAAAAATAACTAAAAACTTGTTGAAAAATAAACAATTGATTCAATTATATTTAAAGATTTTTACACATAGAAGTAATCAACTTAAAGTGCCCTCTTTGGGGATTGCAATAGAGATCCATCTGGATTCATGAACTTCATTCTCAACATTTCTTCACAAAAAAAGAAATCTTTAACATCAATATTTATGGAACATGTCCACTACGCTTTAACCAAGCCTCCATTGTTTTCTACATGGATAGTAGATTGACAGTTGGTGCCGTGTGGCACCGCCAGGTAGGGTCAAACCATCATGGCATGGGGGAAACTCTGGCTTTATGGTAATGAATGGAATAGCCTACTTGATTAGTTGTTCAGTTTATGAACTTACATTCATATTTTGTCGAAGTATTATTCAATAAATATATTTATAAAGGATTTTTGAATTGTTGCTATTTTTAGAATATTTAAAAAAAATCTCACGTACCCCTTGGCATACCTTCAAGTACCCCCAGGAGTACGCGTACCCCCATTTGAGAACCACTGCCTTAGGAGACTAGATGTAAACAGAGTAAAGAGAGAGCGAGTGAGGTGGCCATTCCAAATACTTTTAAAATGCTACCCATATTGGATACTGTTTAGGAACATAAACTGCATTTCTTGACTGTACCAGTTGCTGGTGACAAAGTCACAATAAAACGTTGGATGATCAGCATGGAAGGTGATGTCATCTGCAAAGGCGTCCAATTTAGCTTAATCTCAGGGCTTGCTGCCCTTCTTGCCACCTACTATGTGTTGAACTTGGAATACCAAGAGGAAGGTCCTCGGACATTGGAATTTGTTCAAAGGTAAATCCTCTTGATACTGTTAAAATACTGTTAGGATATTTTATTTTATATTTCTCACCTCTGTTCAGGAATTTGACTTGTCATTTCCCCAATTTTGTGCCTTAAATCAATGACTCTTCCGTTCCTTTCTTATTAGGGACCGAAGCACCAGTTTGACTCTAGGATACAGAGAAGGTAGGTAATGTGCAGGTAAAGATATGTTGACTGGGTCAAAGAAGGAAGCACCTGTTTGACCCCAGGATGCAGAAAAAGTAGGTAATTTGCAGGTAAAGATATGTTGACTGGATGATGGCAGGAAGCACCAGCTTGACCCGAGAATGCAGAGCAAGTAGGTAATGTGCGGGTGAAGATATGTTGAATGGGTAAAGGCAGGAAGCACCACTGTGACCCCACCATGCAGGGAAGGTAGGCTATGTTGAATGGGTGAAAGAAGGAAGCGCAGGTGTGGTCGAGGCCATGCAGACAAGGTAGGTATGTGCAGGTGAAGATATGTTGTATGGTGAAAGAAAGAAGCACCAGTGTGACCCAAAGATGCAGGGAAGGTAGGTAATGTGCAGGTAAATATATGTTGAATGGGTGAAGGCAGGAAACACCAGCTAGACGCCAGGATACAGAGAAGGTAGGTAATGTGCAGGTAAAGATATGTTGAATGAGTAAAGGCAGGAAACACCAGCTTGACTCCAGGATACAGAGAAGGTAGGTAATGTGCAGGTAAAGATATGTTGAATGGGTAAAGGTAGAAAGCACCAGCGTGACCACAGTATGCAGAGAAGGTAGGTAATGTGCAGGTAAAGATATGTTGAATGGGTAAAGGCAAGAAGCACCAGTGTGACCCCAGGATGCAGAGAAGATAGGTAATGAGCAGGTAACAATATGTTAAATGGGTGAAAGCAGGAAACATCAGCGTAAATACACGGTCCCGTAGATGGAGAGAAAACATAAATAGAGAGAGGGATTGGGGAGGCTTTAGCATTGTCTTCCTCTCTGAATTTGTCTTAATGGGTTTTAGAGCATTCACTCATCTACAGCTGTGGTTATGGTATAGGCTCACATATATCCTAAAATTGATATTAATATTTGTGCAGTGCATATTCCTAAATAACAATGTGAGGGGGGTTCTGTATCGACTGCAAGTAATCTTCAATCACAACAGAATATCTAATATGCTTTCTCTCTTTTTTAGGCGATTCATTGGCGTTAACCCTGAGAGGGGAACAAAGGCTAGCCAGGGAAAGGTGGTGTCCAAGAAGACCGGGAAGCTGGTCCAGAAAAAGGCAGCAACTGTAAATCCTCACGTAGCCACCCTTATAAAACATCTCACAGACTTTGAGTGGGGCGTTATGTAGCCGACAACTAAACACTGGACTCGTGTTCAGTGTTTTGTCTCCAGTTAGAAATTAAGTGGACATGTTATAAATGTTAAAATGCTTTACTGAAAATAAGAAGAATGCACTAAATGTACATTGAATGTATTTGATGCACTTTAAAATAATTGGTTAATAAAAACATAATCTTGCAAGGCCATTTCTCCAGTCATTTTTATGCCAGCAGATTGCAGGGGTTTTGATTTTGAAAAATTAAAAGTTCAACTCATTAACTTCTAGTGGCATTATACTGTAAAGCTCAGTCTAAAGTGCTTACAATTATTTTACTGTAATTAACTGTTAATGGATATTACAGTAGATACACTAAAATAACAGTGTAATGCCGCTAAACAGATGACAGTATTATGCTGTGAAGCGTATATTTGATACAGCACAGTACTGTGATACTTTTTAAAGTAATAAACTGTAGTGATAAATCACAGTATGTGTGCTGTAGAAAAACAGTTTCATACTGGAACCATTAGCTGCCAGTAGGTTACTGTAATTAAACGGTGAAAATTCTTACAGTAAGGGAGAGACCCGCCACCCAGCGGAGAAAACTCATTTCGGCCACTTGTACCCGTGATCTTGTCCTTTCGGTCATAACCCAAAGCTCATGACCATAGGTGAGGATGGGAACGTAGATTGACCGGTAAATTGAGAGCTTTTCCTTCTGGCGCAGCTCCTTCTTACCACAACGAATCGATATAGCGTCCTCATTACTGAAGACGTCGCACCGATCAGCCTGTGCATCTCACGATCCACCTTCCCTCACTCATGAACCAGGTACTTGAACTCATCCACTTGGGGCAAGATCTCCTGCCCAACCTCGAGATGGCACTCCACCCTTTCCCGGGCGAGAACCTTGGACTTGGAGGTGCTGATTCTCATCCCAGTCGCTTCACACTCGGCTGCGAACCAATCCAATGAGAGCTGAAGATCCTGGCCAGTTAAAGCCATAAGGACCACATCATCTGCAAAAAGGAGAGACCTAATCCTGCAGCCACCAAACCGGATCCCCTCAACGCCATGACTGCGCCTAGAAATTCTGTCCTTAAAATGTATGAACACATTTGGTGACAAAGGGCAGCCAACACGAGGGTTGGACTCCGGTCCAACCCTCACTGGAAAGGGATCCGACTTACTGCTGGCAATGCGGACCAAGCTCTGACACTGATCATACAGGGAGCGACCCGCCACAATCAGACATGCCGATACCCCATACTCTCTGAGCACTCCCCACAGGACTTCCCGGGGTGGCCACGGTCGAATGTCTTCTCCAAGTCCACAAAGCACATGTAGACTGGTTGGACAAACTCCCATGCACACTCAAGGACCCTGCCGAGAGTATAGAGCTGGTCTACCGTTCCACGACCAGGACGAAAACCACACTGTTCGTCCTGGATCCGAGGTTCCTCCTCTCCAGTACACATGAATAGACCTTACCGGGAAGGCTGAGGAGTGTGATCTACGATAGTTGGAACACACCCTCCGGTTCCCCTTCTTAAAGAGAGGAACCACCACCCCGGTCTGCCAATCCAGAGGTACCGCCCCTGATGTCCACGCGATGTTGCAGAGTCTTGTCAACTAAAACATCCCCACAGAATCCAGAGCCTTAAGGAGCTCATCCACCCCCGGGGCCTTGCCACCGAGGAGCTTTTTAACTACCTTGGCAACCTCAGCCCCAGAAATAGGAGAGCCCACCACAGATTCCCCAGGCACTGCTTGGCCTGTCGGTATGCCCGCTGCCTCTGGAGTCCCATGAGCCAAAAGGACCAGATAAGCTCTTTCTTCAGCTTGACGGCATCCCACCAGCGGGTTCTAGGATTACCGCCACGACAGGCACCAAACACCTTGCGGCCACAGCTCCAATCAGCTGGCTTGACAAGAGAGGCACGGAACATGATCCATTCAGACTCAATGTCCAGCACCTCCTTTGTGACATGTTCAAAGTTCCTCCGGAGGTAGAAAAAGAAACTCTCTCTGACAGGAGACTCTGCTAGATATTCCCAAAAGACTCTCACAATGCGTTTGGGCCTGCCAGGTCTGTCCGGGATCCTACCCCACCATCGGAGCCAGCTCACCAGGTGGTGATCGGTAGAAAGCTCGCCCCTCTCTTCACCCGAGTGTCCAAAACATGAGGCCGCAAATCCCATGACACAACTACAAAGTCAATAATGGAACTGTGGCCGAGGGTGTCCTGGTGTCAAGTGCACATATGGACACCCTTATGTTTGAACATTGTGTTTGTTATGGACAATCCGTGACGAGCACAAAAGTCCAATAACAAAGCACCACTTGGGTTCAGATCCGGGTGGCCATTTTTCCCAATCACGACTCTCCAGGTTTCAAAGTCGTTGCCAACATGAGCGTTGAAGACCTCCAGCAGAACAAAGAAATCACCCGAGGGAGCACTCTCAAGGGAATCCAAAAAGAGTGGGTACTCTGAGCTGCTGTTTGGTGCGTAAACACCAACAACAGTCAGGACCCGTCACCCAACCCGAAAGCGGAGGGAAGCTACCATCTCGTCTTCTGGGTTAAGTCCAACGTGCAGGCTTTGAGCTGGGGGGCAACAAGAATTGCCAACCCAGCCTCTCATTACTTGCAACGCCAGAGTGGAAGAGAGTCCAACCCCTCTTGAGAGAACAGGTTCCAGAGCCCTTGCTGTGCGTCGAAGTGAGTCCAGCTTTATCTAGCCGGGAACTTCTCCACCTCGCGAGGTGACGTTCCACGTCCCAAGAGCGAGCTTATGTAGCCGATAATCGGACCGCCAAGTGCCCTGCCTTCGGCTTCCGCCCAGCTAACACTGCACCCGACCTCTATGACCCAGCCCATGAGTGGTGAGCCTATTGCAGGGGGGACCCACGTTGCCTCTTCGAGCTGGGCCCCATGGGCACCAGTCGCTCGCCATCGTGCCCCACCTCTGGGCCTGGCTCCACAGGGGAGCCACGGTGACCCGCGTCCGGGCGAGAAAATATCTAGGTCCTCGATTTGTACTTTTCATAAAGGTCTTTGAGCTGCTCTTTGTCTGATTCCTCACCTAGGACCTGTTTGTCTTGGGGGAACCTACCAGGGGGCATAGAAGCCCCCGGACAACATAGCTCCTAGGATCAGTGGGACACGCAAACCACAAAGGTGGCGGCTCAGAAAGCAGGTTATATAAACATAACTCCAAAACCAAACATGCAAGATGTCTAAACATGCCTGTAATATTGTATCAATGTGAGTTTTACTAGAATCGGTTGTTTTTTTAAGGCTTGCAAACACAAAATTTTTTTTTTACTCAATATGACAGTAAGTTCTTAAAATGCTGAGATAATGTGAAAAAAGCAATACAAATGTATTCCAACATGATTCCTAAACCAAACATGCAAAATGTCTAAAAATGCCTGTAATATTGAATCCATGTGAGTTTTACTAGAATCATTTGTTTTTGTAAGGTTTGCAAATACAAAAATTGAGTTTTATGACGGACACAAGTTAGTTTTTTTACTCATTATAACAGTATGGATGTCATACTATATATTAAAGTTATATAAACATAACTCCAAAACCAAACGTGCATTATGTCCAAAATTGCCTGTAATATTGTATAGATGTGAGTTTTACTAGAATCAGGTTTGCAAATACAAAAATTGGGTTTTATGACAGTATACTGTCACACTCAATATGACAGTATAACTGTCATACTAAATCCATCCATTTTCTTCCGCTTATCCGAGGTCGGGTTGCGGTGGCAGCAGCCTAAGCAGAGAGCCCAGACTTCCCTCTCCCCAGCCACTTCGTCCAGCTCTTCTCGGGGGATCCCCAGGCGTTCCCAGGCCATAGTCTTTCCAATGTATCCTAAGTCTTCCCCATGGCCTCCTGCCGTTCGGACCTAGGGAGGCGTTCGGGTGGCATCCTGAGCAGATGCCCGAACCACCTCATCTGGCTCCTCTCAATGTGGAGGAGCAGCGGCTTTACACTGAGTTCCTCCCAGATGACAGAGCTTCTTACCCTATCTCTAAGGGAGAGACCTACCACCCGGCGGAGGAAACTCATTTCGGCCGCTTGTACCCGTGACCTTGTCCTTTCGGTCATAACCCAAAGCTCATGACCATAGGTGAGGATGGGAACGTTGATCGACCGGTAAATTGAAAGCTTTTCCTTCTGGCTCAGCTCCTTCTTCACCACAACGGATCGATATAGCGTCCTCATTACTGAAGACGCAGCACCGATCCGCCTGTAGATCTCACAATCCACTCTATCCTCACTCGTGAATAAGACTCCTAGGTACTTGAACTCCTTCACTTGGGGCAAGATCTCTTTCCCAACCTCGAGATGGCACTCCACCCTTTCCCGGGCGAGAAACCATGGACTCGGACTTGGAGGTGCTGATTCTCATCCCAGTCGCTTCACTGCGAACCGATCCAATGAAAGCTGAAGATCTTGGCCAGTTGAAGCCATCAGAACCACATCATCTGCAAAAAGCAGTGACCTAATCCTGCAGCCACCTAACCAGGCGCAGTCATGGCGTTGAGGGGATCCTCAAAGCCATGACTGCGCCTAGATATTCTGTCCATTAAAGTTATGAACAGAATCGGTGACAAAGGGCAGCCTTGGCGGAGTCCAACCCTCACTGGAAAGGGGTCCGACATACTGCCGGCAATGCGGACCAAGCTCTGACACTGATCATACAGGGAGACACCCGCCACAATCAGACATACCGATACTCCATACTCTCTGAGCACTCCCCACAGGATTTCCCGGGGGCCAAGGTCGAATGTCTTCTCCAAGTCCACAAAACTTATGTAGAGTGGTTGGGCAAACTCCCATGCACACTCAAGGACCCTGCCGAGAGTATAGAGCTGGTCTACCGTTCCACGACCAGGACGAAAACCACACTGTTCGTCCTGGATCCGAGGTTCCTCCTCTCCATTACACATGAATAGACCTTACCGGGAAGGCTGAGGAGTGTGATCTACGATAGTTGGAACACACCCTCCGGTTCCCCTTCTTAAAGAGAGGAACCACCACCCCGGTCTGCCAATCCAGAGGTACCGCCCCCGATGTAGACGCAATGTTGCAGAGTCTTGTCAACCAAGACTGCCCCACAGCATCCAGAGCCTTAAGGAACTCCGGACGGAGGAGCTTTTTAACTACCTTGGCAACCTCAGCCCCAGAAATAGGAGAGCCCACCACAGACTTCCCAGGCACTGTTTCCTCATAGGAAGACGTGTTGGTGGGACTGAGGAGGTCTCGCTTGGCCTGTCGGTATGCCCACTGCCTCTGGAGTCCCATGAGCCAAAAGGACCCGGTGGCTCTTTCTTCAGCTTGACAGCATCCCTCACTGCTGGTGGATTACCGCCACGACAGGCACCAAACACCTTGCGGCCACAGCTTCAATCAGCTGGCTCAACAAGAGAGGAACGGAACATGGTCCACTCAGACTCAATGTCCAGCACCTCCCTCGTGACATGTTCAAAGTTCTTCCGGACATGTTCAAAGTTCTTCAGGAGACTCTGCTAGGTGTTCCCAGCAGACCCTTACAATGCGTTTGGGCCTGCCAGGTCTGACCGGCATCCTCCCCTACCATCGGAGCCAGCTCACCACCAGGTGGTGGTTGGTATAAAGCTCTGCCCCTCTCTTCACCGAGTGTCCAAAACATGAGGCCGCAAATCCCATGACACAACTACAAAGTCAATCATGCGGCCGAGGGTGTCCTTGTGCCAAGTGCACATATGGACACCCTTATGTTTGAACATTGTGTTTGTTATGGACAATCCGTGACAAGCACAAAAGTCCAATAACAAAGCACCACTTGGGTTCAGATCCGGGTGGCCATTTTTCCCAATCACGACTCTCCAGGTTTCACTGTCGTTGCCAACATAGCTTTGAAGTCCACCAGCAGAACAAGGGAATCACCCGAGGGAGCACTCTCCAGTACTCCCTCAAGGGAATCCAAAAATAGCTGGTACTCTGAGCTGCTGTTTGGTGTGTAAACACAAACAACAGTCAGGACACGTCACCCAACCCGAAGGCTGAAGGAAGCTACCATCTCGTCTATTGGGTTTAAAGTCCAACGTGCAGGCTTTGAGCCAGGGGGCAACAAGAATTGCCACCCCAGCCTCTCATTAGTTGCAACGCCAGTGTGGAATCTCTTCCACTCTGGCGTTGCAACTAATGAAAGTTCAGCTCAGTCCAGCCCCTCTGAGAGAACAGGTTCCAGAGCCCTTGCTGTGAGTCCAACTATATCTAGCCGGGAACGTCTCCACCTCAAGCACCAGCTCAGGCTCCTTCCCTCCCAGCGAGGTGACGTTCCATGTCCCAAGAGCGAGCTTATGTAGCCGATAATCGGACCACCAAGTGCCCTGCCTTCGGCTGCCGCCCAGCTCACACTGCACCCTCTATGACCCAGCCCATGAGTGGTGAGCCCTGGAGGGGGGATCCATGTTGCCTCTTCGAGCTGAGCACGGCTGGGCCCCATGGGGACAGGCCCGTCAATCGCCATCGTGCCACACCTCTGGGCCTGGCTCCACAGGGGAGCCACGGTGACCTGCGTCCGGGCGAGAAAAAAATCTAGGTCCTCAATTGTACTTTTAATAAAGGTCTTTGAGCTGCTCTTTGTCTGATCCCTCACCTAGGACCTGTTTGTCTTGGGAGACCATAGAAGCCCCCGGACAACATAGTTCCTGGATCAGTGGGACACGCAAACCACAAAGGTGGCGGCTCAGAAAGCAGGTTATATAAATATAACTCCAAAACCAAACATGCAATATGTCTAAACATGCCTGTAATATTGTATCAATGTGAGTTTTCCTAGAATCGGTTGTTTTTGTAAGGTTTGCAAATACAAAAAATAGGTTTTACTCACAATGACAAAATCACACTCAATATGACAGTTATTTAAACATAACTCATAAACCACACAAAAAAATGGCTAATAATGCCTGAAATAATGAATCATTGGGAGTTTTACTGAGTTTTACATTTTGCAAAAACAAAAAGTAGTTTTTTACTTGACTGTAATGTTCTTAGAACCCTGAGATAATGGGGAAAAAGCAATAAAAATGTATTTAAACCTAACTCCTAAACAACAAATGCAAAATGGCTAATAATGCATGTAACGTTGTTAGTTTAAAAAAATGATCTTTTGTAAAGATATCAAAGACACAAGCTAGTTTTTTTTATTCAATATGACAGTATAACAGTCATACTAAATATGAAAGTTATATAATCATAACTCCGAAACCAAACATGTGTCATGTCTAAAAATGCCTGTAATAATGTATTAATGTGAGTTTGTAAGGTTTGCAAAAACAAAAAGTAGTTTTTTCCTCAATATGAAAGTAAGGATTTTAGAATCCTGAGATAATGCGAAAAAAGCAATAAAAATGTATTTAAACATAATTCCTAAACAACCCATGCAAAATGGGTAATAATGCCTGGAGACATGTATCTTTGTTAGTTTTACTAGAAAAATGATCTTTTGTAAAGTTTGCAAAGACACAAGCTAGTTTTTTTTATTCAATATGACAGTATAACAGTCACACTAAATATAAAAGTTTTATAAACATAACTCCAAAACCAAACATGTGTCATGTCTAAAAATGTCTGTAATAATGTATTTATGTGAGTTTGTAAGGTTTGCAAAAACAAAAAGTAGTTTTTTCCTCAATATGAAAGTAATGATCTTAGAATCCTGAGATAATGCGAAAAAATCAATAAAAATGTATTTAAACATAATTCCTAAACAACCCATGCAAAATGGGTAATAATGCCTGGAGACATGTATCTTTGTTAGTTTTACTAGAAAAATGATCTTTTGTAAAGTTTGCAAAGACATAAGCTAGTTTTTTTTATTCAATATGACAGTATAACAGTCATACTAAATATAAAAGTTATATAAACATAACTCCAAAACCAAACATGTGTCATGTCTAAAAATGTCTGTAATAATGTATTTATGTGAGTTTGTAAGGTTTGCAAAAACAAAAAGTAGTTTTTTCCTCAATATGAAAGTAATGATCTTAGAATCCTGAGATAATGCGAAAAAAGCAATAAAAATGTATTTAAACATATTTCCTAAACACCCCATGCAAAATGGGTAATAATGCCTGGAGACATGTATCTTTGTTAGTTTTACCAGAAAAATTATCTTTTGTAAAGTTTGCAAAGACACAAGTTAGTTTTTTTTATTCAATATGACAGTATAACAGTCATACTAAATATAAAAGTTATATAAACATGACTCCAAAACCAAACATGTGTCATGTCTAAAAATGTCTGTAATAATGTATTTATGTGAGTTTGTAAGGTTTGCAAAAACAAAAAGTAGTTTTTTTCCTCAATATGAAAGTAATGATCTTAGAATCCTGAGATAATGCGAAAAAAGCAATAAAAATGTATTTAAACATAATTCCTAAACAACCCATGCAAAATGGGTAATAATGCCTGGAGACATGTATCTTTGTTAGTTTTACTAGAAAATGATCTTTTGTAAAGTTTGCAAAGACATAAGCTAGTTTTTTTTTATTCAATATGACAGTATAACAGTCATACTAAATATAAAAGTTATATAAACATAACTCCAAAACCAAACATGTGTCATGTCTAAAAATGTCTGTAATAATGTATTTATGTGAGTTTGTAAGGTTTGCCAAAACAAAAAGTAGTTTTTTCCTCAATATGAAAGTAATGATCTTAGAATCCTGAGATAATGCGAAAAAAGCAATAAAAATGTATTTAAACATATTTCCTAAACACCCCATGCAAAATGGGTAATAATGCCTGGAGACATGTATCTTTGTTAGTTTTACTAGAAAAATGATCTTTTGTAAAGTTTGCAAAGACACAAGCCAGTTTTTTTTTATTCAATATGACAGTATAACAGTCATACTAAATATAAAAGTTATATAAACATAACTCCAAAACCAAACATGTGTCATGTCTAAAAATGTCTGTAATAATGTATTTATGTGAGTTTGTAAGGTTTGCAAAAACAAAAAGTAGTTTTTTCCTCAATATGAAAGTAATGATCTTAGAATCCTGAGATAATGCGAAAAAAGCAATAAAAATGTATTTAAACATATTTCCTAAACACCCCATGCAAAATGGGTAATAATGCCTGGAGACATGTATCTTTGTTAGTTTTACTAGAAAAATGATCTTTTGTAAAGTTTGCAAAGACACAAGCTAGTTTTTTTTATTCAATATGACAGTATAACAGTCATACTAAATATAAAAGTTATATAAACATAACTCCAAAACCAAACATGTGTCGTGTCTAAAAATGTCTGTAATAATGTATTTATGTGAGTTTGTAAGGTTTGCAAAAACAAAAAGTAGTTTTTTCCTCAATATGAAAGTAATGATCTTAGAATCCTGAGATAATGCGAAAAAAGCAATAGAAATGTATTTAAACATATTTCCTAAACACCCCATGCAAAATGGGTAATAATGCCTGGAGACATGTATCTTTGTTAGTTTTACTAGGAAATGTATATTTTGTAAAGTTTGCAAAGACACAAGCTAGTTGTTTTTATTCAATAAGACAGTATAACAGTCATATTAAATATAAAAGTTATATAAACACAACTCCAAAACCAAACATGTGTCATGTCTAAAAATGCCTGTAATAATGTATTTATGTGAGTTTGTAAGGTTTGCAAAAACAAAAAGTAGTTTTTTACTCAATATGAAAGTAAAGTTCTTAAAACCTGAGATAATGCGAAAAAAGCAATAAAAATGTATTTAAACATAATTCCTAAACAACCCATGCAAAATGGGTAATAATGCCTGGAGACATGTATCTTTGTTAGTTTTACTAGAAAAATGATCTTTTGTAAAGTTTGCAAAGACACAAGCTAGTTTTTTTTTATTCAATATGACAGTATAACAGTCATACTAAATATAAAAGTTATATAAACATAACTCCAAAACCAAACATGTGTCATGTCTAAAAATGTCTGTAATAATGTATTTATGTGAGTTTGTAAGGTTTGCAAAAAAAAAAAGTAGTTTTTTACTCAATATGAAAGTAATGATCTTAGAATCCTGAGATAATGCTAAAAAAGCAATAAAAATGTATTTAAACATATTTCCTAAACAACCCTTGCAAAATGGGTAATAATGCCTGGAGACATGTATCTTTGTTAGTTTTACTAGAAAAATGATCTTTTGTAAAGTTTGCAAAGACACAAGCTATTTTTTTTTATTCAATATGACAGTATAACAGTCATACTAAATATAATAGTTATATAAACATAACTCCAAAACCAAACATGTGTCATGTCTAAAAATGTCTGTAATAATGTATTTATGTGAGTTTGTAAGGTTTGCAAAAACAAAAAGTAGTTTTTTACTCAATATGAAAGTAATGATCTTAGAATCCTGAGATAATGCTAAAAAAGCAATAAAAATGTATTTAAACATATTTCCTAAACAACCCTTGCAAAATGGGTAATAATGCCTGGAGACATGTATCTTTGTTAGTTTTACTAGAAAAATGATCTTTTGTAAAGTTTGCAAAGACACAAGCTAGTTTTTTTTATTCAATATGACAGTATAACAGTCATACTAAATATAATAGTTATATAAACATAACTCCAAAACCAAACATGTGTCAAGACTAAAAATGTCTGTAATAATGTATTTATGTGAGTTTGTAAGGTTTGCAAAAACAAAAAGTAGTTTTTTCCTCAATATGAAAGTAATGATCTTAGAATCCTGAGATAATGCGAAAAAAGCAATAAAAATGTATTTAAACATATTTCCTAAACACCCCATGCAAAATGGGTAATAATGCCTGGAGACATGTATCTTTGTTAGTTTTACTAGAAAAATGATCTTTTGTAAAGTTTGCAAAGACACAAGCTAGTTTTTTTTATTCAATATGACAGTATAACAGTCATACTAAATATAAAAGTTATATAAACATAACTCCAAAACCAAACATGTGTCGTGTCTAAAAATGTCTGTAATAATGTATTTATGTGAGTTTGTAAGGTTTGCAAAAACAAAAAGTAGTTTTTTCCTCAATATGAAAGTAATGATCTTAGAATCCTGAGATAATGCGAAAAAAGCAATAGAAATGTATTTAAACATATTTCCTAAACACCCCATGCAAAATGGGTAATAATGCCTGGAGACATGTATCTTTGTTAGTTTTACTAGGAAATGTATATTTTGTAAAGTTTGCAAAGACACAAGCTAGTTGTTTTTATTCAATAAGACAGTATAACAGTCATATTAAATACAAAAGTTATATAAACACAACTCCAAAACCAAACATGTGTCATGTCTAAAAATGCCTGTAATAATGTATTTATGTGAGTTTGTAAGGTTTGCAAAAACAAAAAGTAGTTTTTTACTCAATATGAAAGTAAAGTTCTTAAAACCTGAGATAATGCGAAAAAAGCAATAAAAATGTATTTAAACATAATTCCTAAACAACCCATGCAAAATGGGTAATAATGCCTGGAGACATGTATCTTTGTTAGTTTTACTAGAAAAATGATCTTTTGTAAAGTTTGCAAAGACACAAGCTAGTTTTTTTTTATTCAATATGACAGTATAACAGTCATACTAAATATAAAAGTTATATAAACATAACTCCAAAACCAAACATGTGTCATGTCTAAAAATGTCTGTAATAATGTATTTATGTGAGTTTGTAAGGTTTGCAAAAAAAAAAGTAGTTTTTTACTCAATATGAAAGTAATGATCTTAGAATCCTGAGATAATGCTAAAAAAGCAATAAAAATGTATTTAAACATATTTCCTAAACAACCCTTGCAAAATGGGTAATAATGCCTGGAGACATGTATCTTTGTTAGTTTTACTAGAAAAAAGATCTTTTGTAAAGTTTGCAAAGACACAAGCTAGTTTTTTTTATTCAATATGACAGTATAACAGTCATACTAAATATAATAGTTATATAAACATAACTCCAAAACCAAACATGTGTCATGTCTAAAAATGTCTGTAATAATGTATTTATGTGAGTTTGTAAGGTTTGCAAAAACAAAAAGTAGTTTTTTACTCAATATGAAAGTAATGATCTTAGAATCCTGAGATAATGCGAAAAAAGCAATACAAATGTATTTAAACATATTTCCTAAACAACCCTTGCAAAATGGGTAATATTGCCTGGAGACATGTATCTTTGTTAGTTTTACTAGAAAAATGATCTTTTGTAAAGTTTGCAAAGACACAAGCTAGTTTTTTTTATTCAATATGACAGTATAACAGTCATACTAAATATAAAAGTTATATAAACATAACTCCAAAACCAAACATGTGTCATGTCTAAAAATGTCTGTAATAATGTATTTATGTGAGTTTGTAAGGTTTGCAAAAACAAAAAGTAGTTTTTTCCTCAATATGAAAGTAATGATCTTAGAATCCTGAGATAATGCGAAAAAAGCAATACAAATGTATTCAAACACAACTTTTAAACCAAACATGTAAATTGTCTAAAAATGCCTGTAATATTGAATCTATGTACGTCTTACTAGAATCAATTGTTTTTGTAAGGTTTGCAAATACAAAAATTAGGTTTTACACATAATGACATTATAACTTTAACACTCAATATGAAAGTTATTTAATTATAACTCCTAAATACACATGAAACATGTCTAATAGCGTGAAAAAAATTATCTTTGTGAGTGTTGCTAGAAACATTTTCTTTTGTAAGGTTTGCAAAGACACAAGTTAGTTTTTTTAACTCACTATGACAGTATAACGCCACACTCAATATGACAGTTACATAACTCCTAAACTACACCTGAAAAATGGCTAATAATGCCTGAAATAATGCATCTTTGGGAGTTTTACTGGAAACATATGCTTTTTTTAAGGCTTGCAAACACAAAAATTATTTTTTTACTCAATATGACAGTAATGTTCTAAAAATCCTGAGATAATGTGAAAAAAGCAATACAAATGTATTACAACATAATTCCTAAACCAAACATGCAAAATGTCTGAAAATGCCTGTAATATTGAATCCATGTGAGTTTTATTTGAATCAGTTGTATGGTTTGCTAATACAAAAATTGGGTTTTATGACAAACACAAGTTAGTTTTTTTACTCAATATAACAGTTTAGCTGTCATACTATATATGAAAGTTATATAAACATAACTCCAAAACCAAAACCAAACATGCATTATGTCCAAAACTGCCTGTAATATTGTATATATGTGAGTTTTACCAGAATCAGGGTTGCAAATACAAAAATTGGGTTTTATGACAGTATACTGTCACACTCAATATGACAGTTATTTAACATAACTCAAACAACACATGCAAAATAGCTAATAATGCCTGGAGCATGTATCTTAGTTAGTTTTACTAGAAAAATGGTATTTTGTAAGGTTTGCAAAGACACAAGTTAGTTGTTTTTTTTATTCAATATGACGGTATAACTGTCATACTAAATATGAAAGTTAGATAAACATTACTCTAAAACCAAACATGCATTGTGTCTAAAAATGCCTGTAATATTGTATCTGTGTGAGTTTAACTAGATTTAGTTGTTTTTGTAAGGTTTGCAAATACAAAATAAGGGTTTTACTCACTATGACAGTTTACTGTCACACTCAATCTGACAGTTATTTATTTAAACATAACTCCTAAACCACACATGCAAAATGGCTAATAATGCCTGGAGATATGTATCTTTGTGAGTTTTACTAGAAACATTATATTGTGTAAGGTTTAGTTAGTTTTTGTACTCAATCTGACAGTATAACTGTCATTCTAAATCGATCCATTTTCTTCCGCTTATCCGAGGTCGGGTTGCGGGGGCAGCAGCCTGAGCAGAAAATCCCAGATTTCCCTCTCCCCAGCCACTTCGTCCAGCTCTTCTCGGGGTATTCCGAGGCGTTCCCAGGCCAGCCGGGGACATAGCCTTTCCAATGTGTCCTAGGTCTTCCCCGTGGCCTCCTGCCACACCTCCCTAGAGGCGTTCGGGTGGTATCCTGAGCAGATGCCCGAACCACCTCATGCCTCCTCTATGTGGAGGAGCAGCGGCTTTACTTTGAGTTCCTCCCGGATGACAGAGCTTCTCACCCTGTCTCTAAGGGAGAGACCCACCACCCGGCAGAGGAAACGCATTTCGGCCGCTTGTCCTTTCGGTCATAACCCAAAGCTGGGAACGTAGATCGACGGTAAATTGAGAGCTTTTCCTTCTGGCTCAGCTCCTTCTTCACCACAACGGATCGATATAGCGTCCTCAATACTGAAGACGCCGCACCAATCCGCCTGTGGATCTCTCGATCCACTCTATCCTCACTCGTGAACAAGACTCCTAGGTACTTGAACTCCTCCACTTGGGGCAAGATCTCCTCCCCAACCTGGAGATGGCACTCGACCCTTTCCTGCGCGAGAACCATGGACTTGGACTTGGAGGTGCTGATTCTCATCCCAGTCGCTTCACACTCAAGGACCCTGCCGAGAGTATAGACCTGGTCTACCGTTCCACGACCAGGACGAAAACCACACTGTTCGTCCTGGATCCGAGTTTCCTCCTCTCCAGTACACATGAATAGACCTTACCGGGAAGGCTGAGGAGTGTGTTTCACGATAGTTGGAACACACCCTCCGGTTCCCCTTCTTAAAGAGAGGAACCACCACCCCGGTCTGCCAATCCAGAGGTACCGCCCCCAATGTTCACGCGATGTTGCAGAGTCTTGTCAACCAAGACAGCCCCACAGTATCCAGAGCCTTAAGGAACTCATCCACCACCGGGGCCTTGCCACAGAGGAGCTTTTTAACTACCTAGGCAACCTAAGCCCCAGAAATAGGAGAGTCCACCACAGATTCCCCAGGCACTGCTTGGCCTGTCGCTATGCCCGCTGCCTCTGGAGTCCCATGAGCCAAAAGGACCCGATAGGCTCTTTCTTCAGCTTGACGGCATCCCTCACTGCTGGTGGCCACCAGCGAGTTCTAGGATTACCGCCACGACAGGCACCAAACACCTTGCGGCCACAGCTCCAATCAGCAGCCTCGACAAGAGAGGCACGGAACATGGTCCACTCAGACTCAATGTCCAGCACCTCCCTCGTGACATGTTCAAAGTTCTTCCTTATGTTTGAACATTGTGTTTGTTATGGACAATCCGTGACGAGCACAAAAGTCCAATAACAAAGCACCACTTGGGTTCAGATCCGGGTGGCCATTTTTCCCAATCACGACTCTCCAGGTTTCACTGTCCTTGCCAACATGAGCATTGAAGTCCCCCAACAGAACAAGGGAATCACCCGAGGGAGCACTCTCCAGTACTCCCTCAAGGGAATCCAAAAAGAGTGGGTACTCTGAGCTGCTGTTTGGTGCGTAAACACAAACAACAGTCAGGACCCGTCACCCAACCCGAAGGCGGAGGGAAGCTACCATCTCGTCTACTGGGTTAAAGTCCAACGTGCAGGCTTTGAGCAACAACAATTGCCACCCCAGCCTCTCATTGCTTGCAACGCCAGAGTGGAAGAGAGTCCAGCCCCTCTTGAGAGAACAGGTTCCAGAGCCCTTGCTGTGCATCGAAGTGAGTCCAACTATATCTAGCCGGAACTTCTTCACCTGGCGCACCAGCTCAGGCTCTTTCCCTCCCAGCGAGGTGACGTTCCACGTCCCAAGAGCGAGCTTATGTAGCCGATAATCGGACCGCCAAGTGCCCTGCCTTCGGCTGCCGCCCAGTTCACACTGCATCCGACCTCTATGACCTCAATGGGCCCATGAGTGGTGAGCCCATTGGAGGGTTGACCCACGTTGCCTCTTCGAGCTGAGCCCGGCAGGGCCCCATGGAGACAGGCCCGGCCACCAGTCGCTCGCCATCGTGCCCCACCTCTGCGCCTGGCTCCACAGGGGAGCCACGGTGACCTGCGCCTGGGCGAGAAAAAATCTAGGTCCTCGATTTGTACTTTTCATAAAGGTCTTTGAGCTGCTCTTTGTCTGATCCCTCACCTAGGACCTTTTCTCAGGGGATCCCGAGGCGTTCCCAGGCCAGCCGGGAGACATAGTGTTCCCAATGTGTCCTGGGTCTTCCCCGTGGCCTCCAGGATGACAGAGCTTCACCTTCACCAGGGGTGTCAAACTCAAATACAGAGTGGGCCAAAGTTTAAAACTGAACAAAGCCGCAGGCCAAGGTTGAACAAATTAACCTTTTAATAGGGACCCAAACAAGTTTTGCATTGAATATTGAACAAGCAAGGCTTATATAACTTTATAGTGACATGCAAAATGGAGTTTCAAATAATAATAATAATAATTAAAAAATATCAATTGCATATCAAATATAATTTAATTAAAAATTGAATGCCTCTTTTCTATTTGCAGCCTTCTGAGGTAAATATCAACATTAACTTTTTCCACAGGCTAATAAATTTGAAAATAAAATAACAATGAATAAAACAACCATTCAGGACTTTAAACTGCTCAGTTTGCAACACACTGATCTAATTTGATGTGCCCAAGCCAGATACCTGGCATCTTTTTTTAGATGCTAGTTATTTAATGTCGGGGCTCAGGCTTTGAGCTGAGGCAACTTTCATTATCGGACAAGGTGTTCAACAGTCATATCTCGTACACCCGATTCTAACATCTTTCAGACCCAGTCACAAGATATGTGCAGCTTCAGCACGCATACACAAATGAATGCAGCGCATACTTCATCAACAGCGATACAGGTTACACTGAGGGTGCCAGTATAAAAAACTTTAACACTGTTAGAAATATACGCCACACTGTGAACCCACACCAAACAAAAATAAAAAACACTTTTCGGGAGAACATCCGCACCGTAACACAACATAAACACAAAAGAACAAATACCCAGAATCTTTTGCAGACTAACTCTTTCGGGACGCTACAAAATACACCCCCGCTACCACACACACACACACACACCTTGTAGCGTCTCGGAAGATTTACTGCTACAAAGGGTTCTGGGTATTTGTTGTGTTGTGTTTATGTTGTGTTACGGTGCGGATGTTCTCCCGAAATGTGTTTGTCATTCTTGTTTGGTGTGGATTCACAGTGTGGCGTATATTTCTAAAAGTGTTAAAGTTTTTTATTTGGCTACCGTCAGTGTAACCTGTATCGCTGTTGATGAAGTATGCGTTGCATTCAATTGTGTGTGGGTGCAGAAGCTGCACTGACATGAAACTGGGCCGGCACTCGTTTGACTAGCTGAAAAAAAAAAAAAAAAAAAAAATCGGGAGGAGTGCTGGAGTCACTCCCGGGAGGGTTGGCAATTATTAAAAGTAGCGGTGAATGTGGTGTTACCGCGGCACTGCCGCAATGTATAATCGACGGTCCAGCTTTAGTGTTAATTTGATATTGCCTCAAGGGCCAAGTCAAATTACACGTTGGGCCAAATTTGGCCCACGGGCCAGAGTTTGACACCCATGACCTTCACTGTAAAAAATTACTGTAAAAATAAAAAAATTAAATTACAGTTATATACTCCATCCATCCATCCACTTTCTACCGCTTATTCCCTTCGGGGTCGCTGGAGCCTATCTCAGCTACAATCGGGCGGAAGGCGGGGTACACCCTGGACTAGTCGCCACCTCATCGCAGGGCCAACACAGATAGACAGACAACATTCACACTCACATTCACACACTAGGGCCAATTTAGTGTTGCCAATCAACCTATCATGTTCTTCTTAAATGCAGTTAAGTACTGTAAATTTTGTTGCATTTTTCATAAAATATCGACCAGCAGTAAGTTACTGTAAAACCTACAGTGTAATTCAGTATTTTTCAGACTTGTTTCTTGCGTCCGCCCACAATTCGTCCAACCGAGCTTCATTTCACCTGGCCGACCCTGCTAAATCCATCCTACTGCATCGTGTGTTTTTGATAACAAGGTAAGAGTCACTTGTACCTTGATGTGTCATTTTCTGTTTGAATTACTTTATATATATATTTATAAAGTCCGAAATGACATAGCGTCACAGTCAGCATCACAGACACTATCGTTGACCACGCGCATGTACCGCCGCATGCTAGCTAGCTAAGTTTTCTTTTTTTTTGTCATAATCATCATAAAAGATGATAACTTGCAACATATGTGCTACGACTTGCAGCAATGTATTTGCGTATGTTAGACACATGCGAAGTCATAGTTGTATGCCTAATGCATCGTTTAAGTGTGCTTTCCCTAAATGCACAAGAGTTTTTTCCAACTTCTTAGCCTTCAAAACTCACAGCCGTCGTCATAAATATGGCAAGAGTAGGACTGATATGTATAGCGCAGAAGGTTTACCTTGTAATATTGTCTCATGTAGCGCGAAGTGCGCTGATATACGGGCCTTTCTCCTGCATTTGAAAAGTCATATTACCGAAGGTAGGACAGTTACGTGCCCCTTCAGTCAATGTGAAAAAAGATTTACAGTTAAGTCTACTTTCACATCGCACGTGTCAAGGAAGCACTACGGCTATACTGAACAAAGTTTGACTTGATCAACAGCAAATCCAAGCAGCTCTTGTGTTATTAACACTGATGATGACTATTGTGATATGCAACTTGAGAATTCAGGATAATCCTGTTATGAAGACATGGAGGTCTACTTGCATTAAAAAAATGTTCATAGCACTGAAAAAAGGTTGAGAACCACTGCCTTAGGACAGTGGTTCTCAACCTTTTTTCAGTGATGTACCCCTGTGAACATTTTTTAAATTCAAGTACCCCCTAATCAGAGCAAAGCATTTTTGGTTGAAAAAAAGAGATAAAGAAGTAAAATACAGCACTATGTCATCAGTTTCTGATTTATTGAATTGTATAACAGTGCAAAATATTGCTCATTTGTTGTGGTCTTTCTTGAACTATTTGGAAAAAAAGATATAAAAATAACTAAAAACTTGTTGAAAAATAACCAAGTGATTAAATTATAAATAAACATTTTTACACATAGAAGTAATCAACTTAAAGTGCCCTCTTTGGGGATTGCAATAGCGATCCATCTGGATTCATGAACTTCATTCTCAACATTTCTTCACAAAAAAAGAAATCTTTAACATCAATATTTATGGAACATGTCCACTACGCTTTAACCAAGCCTCCATTGTTTTCTACATGGATAGTTGATTGACAGTTGGTGCCGTGTGGCACCGCCAGGTAGGGTCAAACCATCATGGCATGGGGGAAACTCTGGCTTTATGGTAATGAATGGAATAGCCTACTTGATTAGTTGTTCAGTTTATGAACTTACATTCATATTTTGTCGAAGTATTATTCAATAAATATATTTATGAAGGATTTTTGAATTGTTGCTATTTTTAGAATATTTAAAAAAAAATCTCACGTACCCCTTGGCATACCTTCAAGTACCCCCAGGAGTACGCGTACCCCCATTTGAGAACCACTGCCTTAGGAGACTAGATGTAAACAGAGTAAAGAGAGAGCGAGTGAGGTGGCCATTCCAAATACTTTTAAAATGCTACCCATATTGGATACTGTTTAGGAACATAAACTGCATTTCTTGACTGTACCAGTTGCTGGATGATCAGCATGGAAGGTGATGTCATCTGCAAAGGCGTCCAACCTAGCTTAATCTCAGGGCTTGCTGCCCTTCTTGCCACCTACTTTGTGTTCAACTTGGAATACCAAGAGGAAGGTCCTCGGACATTGGAATTTGTTCAAAGGTAAATCCTCTTGATACTGTTAAAATACTGTTAGGATATTTTATTTTATATTTCTCACCTCTGTTCAGGAATTTGACTTGTCATTTCCCCAATTTTGTGCCTTAAATCAATGACTCTTCTGTTCCTTTGTGGACCTTCTTATTAGGGACTGAAGCACCAGTTTGACTCTAGGATACAGAGAAGGTAGGTAATGTGCAGGTAAAGATATGTTGACTGCGTCAAAGAAGGAAGCACCTGTTTGACCCCAGGATGCAGAAAAAGTAGGTAATTTGCAGGTAAAGATATGTTGACTGGATGATGGCAGGAAGCACCAGCTTGACCCGAGAATGCAGAGCAAGTAGGTAATGTGCGGGTGAAGATATGTTGAATGGGTAAAGGCAGGAAGCACCAGTGTGACCCCACTATGCAGGGAAGGTAGGTAATGTGCGGGTGAAGGTATGTTGAATGGGTGAAAGAAGGAAGCGCAGGTGTGGTCGAGGCCATGCAGACAAGGTAGGTATGTGCAGGTGAAGATATGTTGTATGGTGAAAGAAAGAAGCACCAGTGTGACCCAAGGATGCAGGGAAGGTAGGTAATGTGCAGGTAAAGATATGTTGAATGGGTAAAGGCAAGAAGCACCAGTGTGACCCCAGGATGCAGAGAAGATAGGTAATGAGCAGGTAACGATATGTTAAATGGGTGAAAGCAGGAAACATCAGCGTAAATACACGGTCCCGTAGATGGAGAGAAAACATAAATAGAGAGAGGGATTGGGGAGGCTTTAGCATTGTCTTCCTCTCTGAATTTGTCTTAATGGGTTTTAGAGCATTCACTCATCTACAGCTGTGGTTATGGTATAGGCTCACATATATCCTAAAATTGATATTAATATTTGTGCAGTGCATATTCCTAAATAACAATGTGAGGGGGGTTCTGTATCGACTGCAAGTAATCTTCAATCACAACAGAATATCTATTATGCTTTCTCTCTTTTTTAGGCGATTCATTGGCGTTCACCCTGAGAGGGGAACAAAGGCTAGCCAGGGAAAGGTGGTGTCCAAGAAGACCGGGAAGCTGGTCCAGAAAAAGGCAGCAACTGTAAATCCTCACGTAGCCACCCTTATAAAACATCTCACAGACTTTGAGTGGGGCTTTATGTAGCCGACAACTAAACACTGGACTCGTGTTCAGTGTTTTGTCTCCAGTTAGAAATTAAGTGGACATGTTATAAATGTTAAAATGCTTTACTGAAAATAAGAATAATGCACTAAATGTACATTGAATGTATTTGATGCACTTTAAAATAATTGGTTAATAAAAACATAATCTTGCAAGGCCATTTCTCCAGTCATTTTTATGCCAGCAGATTGCAGGGGTTTTGATTTTGAAAAATTAAAAGTTCAACTCATTAACTTCTAGTGGCATTATACTGTAAAGCTCAGTCTATAGTGCTTACAATTATTTTACTGTAATTAACTGTTAATGGATATTACAGTAGATACACTAAAATAACAGTGTAATGCCGCTAAACAGATGACAGTATTATGCTGTGAAGCGTATATTTGATACAGCACAGTACTGTGATACTTTTTAGAGTAATAAACTGTAGTGATAAATCACAGTATGTGTGCTGTAGAAAAACAGTTTTATACTGGAACCATTAGCTGCCAGTAGGTTACTGTAATTAAACGGTGAAAATTCTTACAGTAAGGGAGAGACCCGCCACCCAGGGGAGAAAACTCATTTCGGCCGCTTGTACCCGTGATCTTGTCCTTCCGGTCATAACCCAAAGCTCATGACCATAGGTGAGGATGGGAAAGTAGATTGACCGGTAAATTGAGAGCTTTTCCTTCTGGCGCAGCTCCTTCTTACCACAACGAATCGATATAGCGTCCTCATTACTGAAGACGCCGCACCGATCAGCCTGTGCATCTCACGATCCACTCTTCCCTCACTCATGAACAAGACTCCAGGTACTTGAACTCATCCACTTGGGGCAAGATCTCCTGCCCAACCTCGAGATGGCACTCCACCCTTTCCCGGGCGAGAACCTTGGACTTGGAGGTGCTGATTCTCATCCCAGTCGCTTCACACTCGGCTGCGAACCAATCCAATGAGAGCTGAAGATCCTGGCCAGTTAAAGCCATAAGGACCACATCATCTGCAAAAAGGAGAGACCTAATCCTGCAGCCACCAAACCGGATCCCCTCAACGCCATGACTGCGCCTAGAAATTCTGTCCATGAAATGTATGAACACATTTGGTGACAAAGGGCAGCCAACAGGAGGGTTGGACTCCGTTCCAACCCTCACTGGAAAGGGATCCGACTTACTGCTGGCAATGCGGACCAAGCTCTGACACTGATCATACAGGGAGCGACCCGCCACAATCAGACATGCCGATACCCCATACTCTCTGAGCACTCCCCACAGGACTTCCCGGGGTGGCCACGGTCGAATGTCTTCTCCAAGCCCACAAAGCACATGTAGACTGGTTGGACAAACTCCCATGCACACTGAAGGACCCTGCCGAGAGTATAGATCTGGTCTACCGTTCCACGACCAGGACGAAAACCACACTGTTCGTCCTGGATCCGAGGTTCCTCCTCTCCAGTACACATGAATAGACCTTACCGGGAAGGCTGAGGAGTGTCATCTACGATAGTTGGAACACACTCTCCGGTTCCCCTTCTTAAAGAGAGGAACCACCACCCCGGTCTGCCAATCCAGAGGTACCGCCCCTGATGTCCACGCGATGTTGCAGAGTCTTGTCAACTAAAACAGCCCCACAGCATCCAGAGCCTTAAGGAACTCCGGACGGAGCTCATCCACCCCCGGGGCCTTGCCACCGAGGAGCTTTTTAACTACCTTGGCAACCTCAGCCCCAGAAATAGGAGAGCCCACCACAGATTCCCCAAGCACTGCTTGGCCTGTCGGTATGCCCGCTGCCTCTGGAGTCCCATGAGCCAAAAGGACCAGATAAGCTCTTTCTTCAGCTTGACGGCATCCCGCACTGCTGGTGGCCACCAGCGGGTTCTAGGATTACCGCCACGACAGGCACCAAACACCTTGCGGCCACAGCTCCAATCAGCTGGCTTGACAAGAGAGGCACGGAACATGATCCATTCAGACTCAATGTCCAGCACCTCCTTTGTGACATGTTCAAAGTTCCTCCGGAGGTGGAAAAAGAAACTCTCTTTGACAGGAGACTCTGCTAGGCATTCCCAAAAGACTCTCCCACCATCGGAGCCAGCTCACCAGGTGGTGATCGGTAGAAAGCTCGCCCCTCTCTTCACCCGAGTGTCCAAAACATGAGGCCGCAAATCCCATGACACAACTACAAAGTCAATAATGGAACTGCGGCCGAGGGTGTCTTGGTGCCAAGAGCACATATGGACACCCTTATGTTTGAACATTGTGTTTGTTATGGACAATCCGTGACGAGCACAAAAGTCCAATAACAAAGCACCGCTTGGGTTCAGATCCGGCTGGCCCTTTTTCCCAATCACGACTCTCCAGGTTTCAAAGTCGTTGCCAACATGAGCGTTGAAGACCCCCAGCAGAACAAGGGAATCACCCGAGGGAGCACTCTCAAGGGAATCCAAAAAGAGTGGGTACTCTGAGCTGCTGTTTGGTGCGTAAACACCAACAACAGTCAGGACCCGTTACCCAACCCGAAAGCGGAGGGAAGCTACCATCTCATCTTCTGGGTTAAGTCCAACGTGCAGGCTTTGAGCCGGGGGGCAACAAGAATTGCCAACCCAGCCTCTCATTACTTGCAACGCCAGAGTGGAAGAGAGTCCAACCCCTCTTGAGAGAACAGGTTCCAGAGCCCTTGCTGTGCGTCGAAGTGAGTCCAGCTTTATCTAGCCGGGAACTTCTCCACCTCGCGAGGTGACGTTCCACGTCCCAAGAGCGAGCTTATGTAGCCGATAATCGGACCGCCAAGTGCCTTGCCTTCGGCTTCCGCCCAGCTAACACTGCACCCGACCTCTATGACCCAGCCCATGAGTGGTGAGCCTATTGCAGGGGGGACCCACGTTGCCTCTTCGAGCTGGGCCCCATGGGCACCAGTCGCTCGCCATCGTGCCCCACCTCTGGGCCTGGCTCCACAGGGGAGCCACGGTGACCCGCGTCCGGGCGAGAAAATATCTAGGTCCTCGATTTGTACTTTTCATAAAGGTCTTTGAGCTGCTCTTTGTCTGATTCCTCACCTAGGACCTGTTTGTCTTGGGGGACCCTACCAGGGGGCATAGAAGCCCCCGGACAACATAGCTCCTAGGATCAGTGGGACACGCAAACCACAAAGGTGGCGGCTCAGAAAGCAGGTTATATAAACATAACTCCAAAACCAAACATGCAAGATGTCTAAACATGCCTGTAATATTGTATCAATGTGAGTTTTACTAGAATCGGTTGTTTTTTTAAGGCTTGCAAACACAAAAAGTTTTTTTTACTCAATTTGACAGTAAGTTCTTAAAATGCTGAGATAATGTGAAAAAAACAATACAAATGTATTCCAACATGATTCCTAAACCAAACATGCAAAATGTCTAAAAATGCCTGTAATATTGAATCCATGTGAGTTTTACTAGAATCATTTGTTTTTGTAAGGTTTGAAAATACAAAAATTGAGTTTTATGACGGACACAAGTTAGTTTTTTTTACTCATTATAACAGTATAGATGTCATACTATATATTAAAGTTATATGAACATAACTCCAAAACCAAACGTGAATTATGTCCAAAATTGCCTGTAATATTGTATAGATGTGAGTTTTACTAGAATCAGGTTTGCAAATACAAAAATTGGGTTTTATGACAGTATACTGTCACACTCAATATGACAGTATAACTGTCATACTAAATCCATCCATTTTCTTCCGCTTATCCGAGGTCGGGTTGCGGGGGCAGCAGCCTAAGCAGAGAGCCCAGACTTCCCTCTCCCCAGCCACTTCGTCCAGCTCTTCTCGGGGGATCCCCAGGCGTTCCCAGGCCATAGTCTTTCCAATGTATCCTAGGTCTTCCCCATGGCCTCCTGCCGTTCGGACCTAGGGAGGCGTTCGGGTGGCATCCTGAGCAGATGCCCGAACCACCTCATCTGGCTCCTCTCAATGTGGAGGAGCAGCGGCTTTACACTGAGGTCCTCCCAGATGACAGAGCTTCTCACCCTATCTCTAAGGGAGAGACCCACCACCCGGCGGAGGAAACTCATTTCGGCCGCTTGTACCCGTGACCTTGTCCTTTCGGTCATAACCCAAAGCTCATGACCATAGGTGAGGATGGGAACGTTGATCGACCGGTAAATTGAAAGCTTTTCCTTCTGGCTCAGCTCCTTCTTCACCACAACGGATCGATATAGCGTCCTCATTACTGAAGACGCCGCACCGATCCGCCTGTAGATCTCACAGTCCACTCTATCCTCACTCGTGAACAAGACTCCTAGGTACTTGAACTCCTTCACTTGGGGCAAGATCTCTTTCCCAACCTCGAGATGGCACTCCACCCTTTCCCGGGCGAGAACCATGGACTCGGACTTGGAGGTGCTGATTCTCATCCCAGTCGCTTCACTGCGAACCGATCCAATGAAAGCTGAAGATCTTGGCCAGTTGAAGCCATCAGGACCACATCATCTGCAAAAAGCAGAGACCTAATCCTGCAGCCACCAAACCAGGCGCAGTCATGGCGTTGAGGGGATCCTCAAAGCCATGACTGTGCCTAGATATTCTGTCCATTAAAGTTATGAACAGAATCGGTGACAAAGGGCAGCCTTGGCGGAGTCCAACTCTCACTGGAAAGGGGTCCGACTTACTGCCGGCAATGCGGACCAAGCTCTGACACTGATCATACAGGGAGACACCCGCCACAATCAGACATGCCGATACTGCATACTCTCTGAGCACTCCCCACAGGATTTACCGGGGGCCAAGGTCCAATGTCTTCTCCAAGTCCACAAAACTTATGTAGACTGGTTGGGCAAACTCCCATGCACACTCAAGGACCCTGCCGAGAGTATAGAGCTGGTCTACCGTTCCACGACCAGGACGAAAACCACACTGTTCGTCCTGGATCCGAGGTTCCTCCTCTCCATTACACATGAATAGACCTTACCGGGAAGGCTGAGGAGTGTGATCTACGATAGTTGGAACACACCCTCCGGTTCCCCTTCTTAAAGAGACCACCACCCCGGTCTGCCAATCCAGAGGTACCGCCCCCGATGTAGACGCAATGTTGCAGAGTCTTGTCAACCAAGACTGCCCCACAGCATCCAGAGCCTTAAGGAACTCCGGACGGAGCTCATACCCCCGGGGCCTTGCCACCGAGGAGCTTTTTAACTACCTTGGCAACCTCAGCCCCAGAAATAGGAGAGCCCACCACAGACTTCCCAGGCACTGTTTCCTCATAGGAAGACGTGTTGGTGGGACTGAGGAGGTCTCGCTTGGCCTGTCGGTATGCCCACTGCCTCTGGAGTCCCATGAGCCAAAAGGACCCGGTGGCTCTTTCTTCAGCTTGACAGCATCCCTCACTGCTGGTGGATTACCGCCACGACAGGCACCAAACACCTTGCGGCCACAGCTTCAATCAGCTGGCTCAACAAGAGAGGAACGGAACATGGTCCACTCAGACTCAATGTCCAGCACCTCCATGTGACATGTTCAAAGTTCTTCCGGACATGTTCAAAGTTCTTCAGGAGACTCTGCTAGGTGTTCCCAGCAGACCCTTACAATGCGTTTGGGCCTTCCAGGTCTGACCGGCATCCTCCCCTACCATCGGAGCCAGCTCACCACCAGGTGGTGGTTGGTAGAAAGCTCTGCCCCTCTCTTCACCGAGTGTCCAAAACATGAGGCCGCAAATCCCATGACACAACTACAAAGTCAATCATGCGGCCGAGGGTGTCCTTGTGCCAAGTGCACATATGGACACCCTTATGTTTGAACATTGTGTTTGTTATGGACAATCCGTGACAAGCACAAAAGTCCAATAACAAAGCACCACTTGGGTTCAGATCCGGGTGGCCATTTTTCCCAATCACGACTCTCCAGGTTTCACTGTCGTTGCCAACATAGCGTTGAAGTCCACCAGCAGAACAAGGGAATCACCCGAGGGAGCACTCTCCAGTACTCCCTCAAGGGAATCCAAAAAGAGTTGGTACTCTGAGCTGCTGTTTGGTGTGTAAACACAAACAACAGTCAGGACCCGTCACCCAACCCGAAGGCTGAAGGAAGCTACCATCTCGTCTATTGGGTTTAAAGTCCAACGTGCAGGCTTTGAGCCGGGGGGCAACTAGAATTGCCACCCCAGCCTCTCATTAGTTGCAACGCCAGTGGGGAATCTCTTCCACTGTGGCGTTGCAAGTAATGAAAGTTCAGCTCAGTCCAGCCCCTCTGAGAGAACAGGTTCCAGAGCCCTTGCTGTGAGTCCAACTATATCTAGCCGGGAACGTCTCCACCTCAAGCACCAGCTCAGGCTCCTTCCCTCCCAGCGAGGTGACGTTCCATGTCCCAAGAGCGAGCTTATGTAGCCGATAATCGGACCACCAAGTGCCCTGCCTTCGGCTGCCGCCCAGCTCACACTGCACCCTCTATGACCCAGCCCATGAGTGGTGAGCCCTGGAGGGGGGATCCACGTTGCCTCTTCGAGCTGAGCACGGCTGGGCCCCATGGGGACAGGCCCGTCAATCGCCATCGTGCCACACCTCTGGGCCTGGCTCCACAGGGGAGCCACGGTGACCTGCGTCCGGGCGAGAAAAAATCTAGGTCCTCAATTGTACTTTTAATAAAGGTCTTTGAGCTGCTCTTTGTCTGATCCCTCACCTAGGACCTGTTTGTCTTGGGAGACCATAGAAGCCCCCGGACAACATAGTTCCTGGATCAGTGGGACACGCAAACCACAAAGGTGGCGGCTCAGAAAGCAGGTTATATAAATATAACTCCAAAACCAAACATGCAATATGTCTAAACATGCCTGTAATATTGTATCAATGTGAGTTTTCCTAGAATCGGTTGTTTTTGTAAGGTTTGCAAATACAAAAATTAGGTTTTACTCTCAATGACAAAATCACACTCAATATGACAGTTATTTAAACATAACTCATAAACCACACAAAAAAATGGCTAATAATGCCTGAAATAATGAATCATTGGGAGTTTTACTGAGTTTTACATTTTGCAAACACAAAAAGTAGTTTTTTACTTGACTGTAATGTTCTTAGAAACCTGAGATAATGGGAAAAAAGCAATACAAATGTATTTAAACCTAACTCCTAAACAACACATGCAAAATGGCTAATAATGCCTAGGGAGACATGTAACGTTGTTAGTTTAAAAAAATGATCTTTTGTAAAGATATCAAAGACACAAGCTAGTTTTTTTTAATTCAATATGACAGTATAACAGTCATACTAAATATGAAAGTTATATAAACATAACTCCAAAACCAAACATGTGTCATGTCTAAAAATGCCTGTAATAATGTATTTATGTGAGTTTGTAAGGTTTGCAAAAACAAAAAGTAGTTTTTTACTCAATATGAAAGTAATGTTCTTAGAATCCTGAGATAATGCGAAAAAAGCAATACAAATGTATTCAAACACAAATTTTAAACCAAACATGTAAAATGTCTAAAAATGCCTGTAATATTGAATCTCTATAAGTTTTACTAGAATCAATAGTTTTTGTAAGGTTTGCAAATAGAAAAATTAGGTTTTACACATAATGACATTAAAACTGTAACACTCAATGTGACAATTATTTATTTATAACTCCTAACCACACATGAAACATGTCTAATAATGCGTGAGTGTTACTAGAAACATTTTCTTTTGTAAGGTTTGCAAAGACAGGTTAGTTTTTTTTACTCAATATGACAGTATAACTGCCACACTCAATATGACAGTTATTTAAACATAACTCTTAAACTACACATGAAAAATGACTAACAATGCCTGAAATAATGCATTCTTGTAAGTTTTACTCGAAACATATGCTTTTTTAAGGCTTGCAAACACAAAAAATATTTTTTTACTCAATATGACAGTAATGTTCTAAAATTCTGAGAAAAAACGAACAAATCAAAAAAAATGATTCCAACATAATTCCTAAACCACATATGCAAAATGTCTAAAAATGTCTGTAATATTGAATCCATGTGAGTTTTACTAGATTTAAATGATTTTGTAAGGTTTGCAAATACATAAATTAGGTTTTACTTACTATGTCATAACTGACAGTATATGACAGTTATTTAACCATAACTCAAACCACACATGAAAAATGGCTAATAATGCCTGAAATAATGCATCCTTGGCCGTTTTACTCGAAACACATGCTTTTTTAAATCTTGCAAACACAAAAAGTAGTTTTTTTACTCAATATGACTGTAATGTTCTTAAAATCCTGAGATAATGCGAAAAAAGCAATAAAAATGTATTTAAACATTACTCCTAAACAACATATGCAAAATGGCTAATAATGCCTGGAAACATGTATATTTGTTAGTTTTACTGGAAAAATTATCTTTTGTAAAGTTTGCAAAGACACAAGCCAGTTTTTTTTTATTCAATATGACAGTATAACAGTCATATTAAATATGAAAGTTATATTAACATAACTCCAAAACCAAACATGTGTCATGTCTAAAAATGCCTGTAATAATGTATTAATGTGAGTTTGTAAGGTTTGCAAAAACAAAAAGTAGTTTTTTACTCAATATGAAAGTAATGATCTTAGAATCCTGAGATAATGCGAAAAAAGCAATAAAAATGTATTTAAACTTAACTCCTAAACAACCCAGGCAAAATGGGTAATAATGCCTGGAGACATGTATCTTTGTTAGTTTTACTAGAAAATGTATCTTTTGTAAAGTTTGCAAAGACACAAGCTAGTTGTTTTTATTCAATAAGACAGTATAACAGTCATACTAAATATGAAAGTTATATAAACATAACTCCAATAATAATGTATTTATGTGAGTTTGTAAGGTTTGCAAAAACAAAAAGTAGTTTTTTCCTCAATATGAAAGTAAGGATTTTAGAATCCTGAGATAATGCGAAAAAAGCAATAAAAATGTATTTAAACATAATTCCTAAACAACCCATGCAAAATGGCTAATAATGCCTGGAGACATGTATCTTTGTTAGTTTTACTAGAAAAATGATCTTTTGTAAAGTTTGCAAAGACACAAGCTAGTTTTTTTTAATTCAATATGACAGTATAACAGTCATATTAAATATAAAAGTTATATAAACATAACTCCAAAACCAAACATGTGTCATGTCTAAAAATGCCTGTAATAATGTATTTATGTGAGTTTGTAAGGTTTGCTAAAACAAAAAGTAGTTTTTTACTCAATATGAAAGTAATGATCTAAGAATCCTGAGATAATGCGAAAAACGCAATAAAAATGTATTTAAACATAATTCCTAAACAACCCATGCAAAATGGGTAATAATGCCTGGAGACATGTATCTTTGTTAGTTTTACTAGAAAAATTATCTTTTGTAAAGTTTGCAAAGACACAAGCTAGTTTTTTTTTTATTTAATATGACAGTATAACAGTCATACTAAATATAAAAGTTATATAAACATAACTCCAAAACCAAACATGTGTCATGTTTAAAAATGTCTGTAATAATGTATTTATGTGAGTTTGTAAGGTTTGCAAAAACAAAAAGTAGTGTTTTACTCAATATGAAAGTAATGATCTTAGAATCCTGAGATAATGCGAAAAAAGCAATACAAATGTATACACAACTTTTAAACCAAAAATGCCTGTAATATTGAATCTATGTAAGTTTTACTAGAATCAATTGTTTTTGTAAGGTTTGCAAATACAAAAATTAAGTTTTACACATAATGACATTATAACTTTAACACTCAATATGAAAGTTATTTAATTATAACTCCTAAATACACATGAAACATGTCTAATAGCGTGAAAAAAATTATCTTTGTGAGTGTTGTTTAGAAACATTTTCTTTTGTAAGGTTTGCAAAGACACAAGTTAGTTTTTTTTAACTAAATATGACAGTATAACGCCACACTCAATATGACAGTTATTTAAACATAACTCCTAAACCACACCTGAACAATGGCTAATAATGCCTGAAATAATGCATCTTTGGGAGTTTTACTGGAAAAATATGCTTTTTTTAAGGCTTGCAAACACAAAAATTATTTTTTTTACTCAATATGACAGTAATGTTCTAAAAATCCTGAGATAATGTGAAAAAAGCAATACAAATGTATTACAACATAATTCCTAAACCAAACATGCAAAATGTCTGAAAATGCCTGTAATATTGAATCCATGTGAGTTTTATTTGAATCAGTTGTATGGTTTGCTAATACAAAAATTGGGTTTTATGACAAACACAAGTTAGTTATTTTACTCAATATAACAGTTTAGCTGTCATACTATATATGAAAGTTATATAAACATAACTCCAAAACCAAACATGCATTATGTCCAAAACTGCCTGTAATATTGTATATATGTGAGTTTTACTAGAATCAGGGTTGCAAATACAAAAATTGGGTTTTATGACAGTATACTGTCACACTCAATATGACACTTATTTAAACATAACTCAAACAACACATGCAAAATGGCTAATAATGCCTGGAGCATGTATCTTAGTTAGTTTTACTAGAAAAATTGTATTTTGTAAGGTTTGCAAAGACACAAGTTAGTTGTTTTTTTTATTCAATATGACAGTATAACTGTCATACTAAATATGAAAGTTATATAAACATTACTCTAAAACCAAACATGCATTATGTCTAAAAATGTCTGTAATATTGTATCTGTGTGAATTTTACTAGATTTAGTTGTTTTTGTAAGGTTTGCAAATACAAAATAAGGGTTTTACTCACTATGACAGTTTACTGTCACACTCAATCTGACAGTTATTTATTTAAACATAACTCCTAAACCACACATGCAAAATGGCTAATAATGCCTGGAGATATGTATCTTTGTGAGTTTTACTAGAAACATTATATTGTGTAAGGTTTAGTTAGTTTTTGTACTCAATCTGACAGTATAACTGTCATTCTAAATCCATCCATTTTCTTCCGGGGGCAGCAGCCTGAGCAGAAAATCCCAGACTTCCCTCTCCCCAGCCACTTCGTCCAGCTCTTCTCGGGGTATTCCGAGGCGTTCCCAGGCCAGCCGGGGACATAGTCTTTCCAATGTGTCCTAGGTCTTCCCCGTGGCCTCCTGCCACACCTCCCTAGAGGCGTTCGGGTGGCACCCTGAGCAGATGCCCGAACCACCTCATGGCTCCTCTCAATGTGGAGGAGCAACGGCTTTACTTTGAGTTCCTCCCGGATGACAGAGCTTCTCACCCTGTCTCTAAGGGAGAGACCCACCACCCGGCAGAGGAAACGCATTTCGGCCGCTTGTCCTTTCGGTCATAACCCAAAGCTGGTAACGTAGATCGACGGTAAATTGAGAGCTTTTCCTTCTGGCTCAGCTCCTTCTTCACCACAACGGATCGATATAGCGTCCTCAATACTGAAGACGCCGCACCAATCCGCCTGTGGATCTCTCGATCCACTCTATCCTCACTCGTGAACAAGACTCCTAGGTACTTGAACTCCTCCACTTGGGGCAAGATCTCCTCCCCAACCTGGAGATGGCACTCGACCCTTTCCTGCGTGGACTTGGACTTGGAGGTGCTGATTCTCATCCCAGTCGCTTCACACTCAAGGACCCTGCCGAGAGTATAGACCTGGTCTACCGTTCCACGACCAGGACGAAAACCACACTGTTCGTCCTGGATCCGAGTTTCCTCCTCTCCAGTACACATGAATAGACCTTACCGGGAAGGCTGAGGAGTGTGTTTCACGATAGTTGGAACACACCCTCCGGTTCCCCTTCTTAAAGAGAGGAACCACCACCCCGGTCTGCCAATCCAGAGGTACCGCCCCCAATGTTCACGCAATGTTGCAGAGTCTTGTCAGCCAAGACAGCCCCACAGTATCCAGAGCCTTAAGGAACTCATCCACCACCGGGGCCTTGCCACAGAGGAGCTTTTTAACTACCTAGGCAACCTAAGCCCCAGAAATAGGAGAGTCCACCACAGATTCCCCAGGCGCTGCTTGGCCTGTCGGTATGCCCGCTGCCTCTGGAGTCCCATGAGCCAAAAGGACCCGATAGGCTCTTTCTTCAGCTTGACGGCATCCCTCACTGCTGGTGGCCACCAGCGAATTCTAGGATTACCGCCACGACAGGCACCAAACACCTTGCGGCCACAGCTCCAATCAGCAGACTCGACAAGAGAGGCACGGAACATGGTCCACTCAGACTCAATGTCCAGCACCTCCCTCGTGACATGTTCAAAGTTCTTCCTTATGTTTGAACATTGTGTTTGTTATGGACAATCCGTGACGAGCACAAAAGTCCAATAACAAAGCACCACTTGGGTTCAGATCCGGGTGGCCATTTTTCCCAATCACAACTCTCCAGGTTTCACTGTCCTTGCCAACATGAGCATTGAAGTCCCCCAACAGAACAAGGGAATCACCCGAGGGAGCACTCTCCAGTACTCCCTCAAGGGAATCCAAAAAGAGTGGGTACTCTGAGCTGCTGTTTGGTGCGTAAACACAAACAACAGTCAGGACCCGTCACCCAACCCGAAGGCGGAGGGAAGCTACCATCTCGTCTACTGGGTTAAAGTCCAACGTGCAGGCTTTGAGCAACAACAATTGCCACCCCAGCCTCTCATTGCTTGCAACGCCAGAGTGGAAGAGAGTCCAGCCCCTCTTGAGAGAACAGGTTCCAGAGCCCTTGCTGTGCGTCGAAGTGAGTCCAACTATATCTAGCCGGAACTTCTTCACCTGGCGCACCAGCTCAGGCTCTTTCCCTCCCAGCGAGGTGACGTTCCACGTCCCAAGAGCGAGCTTATGTAGCCGATAATCGGACCGCCAAGTGCCCTGCCTTCGGCTGCCGCCCAGTTCACACTGCATCCGACCTCTATGACCTCAATGGGCCCAAGAGTGGTGAGCCCATTGGAGGGTTGACCCACGTTGCCTCTTCGAGCTGAGCCCGGCAGGGCCCCATGGAGACAGGCCCGGCCACCAGTCGCTCGCCATCGTGCCCCACCTCTGCGCCTGGCTCCACAGGGGAGCCACGGTGACCTGCGCCTGGGCGAGAAAAAATCTAGGTCCTCGATTTGTACTTTTCATAAAGGTCTTTGAGCTGCTCTTTGTCTGATCCCTCACCTAGGACCTTTTCTCAGGGGATCCCGAGGCGTTCCCAGGCCAGTCGGGAGACATAGTGTTCCCAATGTGTCCTGGGTCTTCCCGTGGCCTCCAGGATGACAGAGCTTCACCTTCACCAGGGGTGTCAAACTCAAACACAGAGTGGGCCAAAGTTTAAAACTGAACAAAGGCCAAGGTTGAACAAATTAACCTTTTACTAGGGACCCAAACAAGTTTTGCATTGAATATTGAACAAGCAAGGCTTATATAACTTTATAGTGACATGCAAAATGGAGTTTCAAATAATAATAATAATAATTAAAAAATATCAATTGCATATCAAATACAATTTAAATAAAAATTGAATGCCTCTTTTCTATTTGCAGCCTTCTGAGGTAAATATCAACATTAACTTTTTCCACAGGCTAATACATTTGAAAATAAAATAAAAATGAATAAAACAACCATTCAGGACATTAAACTGCTCAGTTTGCAACACACTGATCTAATTTGATGTGCCCAAGCCAGATACCTGGCATCTTTTTTTAGATGCTAGTTCTTTAACGTCGGGGCTTAGGCTTTGAGCTGAGGCAACTTTCATTATCGAACGAAGGTGTTCAACAGTCATATCTCGTACACCCAATTCTAACATCATTCACACCCAGTCACAAGAAATGTGCAGCTTCAGCACGCATACACAAATGAATGCAACGCATACTTCATCAACAGCGATACAGGTTACACTGAGAGTGCCAGTATAAAAAACTTTAACACTGTTAGAAATATACGCCACACTGTGAACCCACACCAAACAAAAATAAAAAACACTTTTCAGGAGAACATCCGCACCGTAACATAACATAAACACAAAAGAACAAATACCCAGAATCTTTTGCAGCACTAACTCTTTCGGGACGCTACAAAATACACCCCCGCTACCACCAAACCCCCCCCCGCCCCCCCACACACACACACCTTGTAGCGTCCCGGAAGATTTAGTGCTACAAAGGGTTCCGGGTATTTGTTCTGTTGTGTTTATGTTGTGTTACGGTGCGGATGTTCTCCCGAAATGTGTTTGTCATTCTTGTTTGGTGTGGATTCACAGTGTGGCGTATATTTCTAAAAGTGTTAAAGTTTTTTATTTGGCTACCGTCAGTGTAACCTGTATCGCTGTTGATGAAGTATGCGTTGCATTCAATTGTGTGTGGGTGCAGAAGCTGCATTGACATGAAACTGGGCCGGCACTCGTTTGACTAGCTGAAAAAAAAACAAAAAAAAAAACGGGAGGAGTGCTGGATTCACTCCTGGGAGGGTTGGCAAGTATTAGAAGTTGCGGTGAATGCAGTGTTACAGCGGCACTGCCGCAATGTATAATCGACGGTCCAGCTTTAGTGTTAATTTGATATTGCCTCAAGGGCCAAGTCAAATTACACGTTGGGCCAAATTTGGCCCACGGGCCAGAGTTCGACACCCATGACCTTCACTGTAAAAAATTACTGTAAAAATAAAAAATAAAATTACAGTTATATACTCCATCCATCCATCCATTTTATACCGCTTATTCCCTTCGGGGTCGCGGGGGGCGCTGGAGCCTATCTCAGCTACAATCAGGCGGAAGGCGGGGTACACCCTGGACAAGTCGCCACCTCATCGCAGGGCCAACACAGATAGACAGACAACATTCACACTCACATTCACACACTAGGGCCAATTTAGTGTTGCCAATCAACCTATCATGTTCTTCTTAAATGCAGTTAAGTACTGTAAATTTTGTTGCATTTTTCAAAAAATATCGACCAGCAGTAAGTTACTGTAAAACCTACAGTGTAATTCAGTATTTTTCAGACTTGTTTCTTGGGTCCGCCCACAATTCGTCCAACCGAGCTTCATTTCACCTGGCCGACCCTGCTAAATCCATCCTACTGCATCGTGTGTTTTTGATAACAAGGTAAGAGTCACTTGTACCTTGATGTGTCATTTTCTGTTTGAATTACTTTATATATATATTTATAAAGTCCGAAATGACATAGCGTCACAGTCAGCATCACAGACACTATCGTTGACCACGCGCATGTACCGCCGCATGCTAGCTAGCTAAGTTTTCTTCTTTTTTGTCATAGTCATCATAAAAGATGATAACTTGCAACATATGTGCTACGACTTGCAGCAATGTATTTGCGTATGTTAGACACATGCGAAGTCATAGTTGTATGCCTAATGCATCGTTTTAGTGTGCTTTCCCTAAATGCACAAGAGTTTTTTCCAACTTCTCAGCCTTCAAAACTCACAGCCGTCGTCATAAATATGGCAAGAGTAGGACTGATATGTATAGCGCAGAAGGTTTACCTTGTAATATTGTCTCATGTAGCGCGAAGTGCGATGATATACGGGCCTTTCTCCTGCATTTGAAAAGTCATATTACCGAAGGTAGGACAGTTACGTGCCCCTTCAGTCAATGTGAAAAAAGATTTACAGTTAAGTCTACTTTCACATCGCACGTGTCAAGGAAGCACTACGGCTACACTGAACGAAGTTTGACTTGCTCAACAGCAAATCCAAGCAGCTCTTGTGTTATTAACACTGATGATGACTATTGTGATATGTAACTTGAGAATTCAGGATATTCCTGTTATGAAGACATAGAGGTCTACTTGCATTAAAAAAATGTTCACAGCACTGAAAAAAGGTTGAGAACCACTGCCTTAGGACAGTGGTTCTCAACCTTTTTTCAGTTATGTACCCCTGTGAACATTTTTTAAATTCAAGTACCCCCTAATCAGAGCAAAGCATTTTTGGTTGAAAAAAAGAGATAAAGAAGTAAAATACAGCACTATGTCATCAGTTTCTGATTTATTAAATTGTATAACAGTGCAAAATATTGCTCACTTGTTGTGGTCTTTCTTGAACTATTTGGAAAAAAAGATATAAAAATAACTAAAAACTTGTTGAAAAATAAACAATTGATTCAATTATATTTAAAGATTTTTACACATAGAAGTAATCAACTTAAAGTGCCCTCTTTGGGGATTGCAATAGAGATCCATCTGGATTCATGAACTTCATTCTCAACATTTCTTCACAAAAAAAGAAATCTTTAACATCAATATTTATGGAACATGTCCACTACGCTTTAACCAAGCCTCCATTGTTTTCTACATGGATAGTTGATTGACAGTTGGTGCCGTGTGGCACCGCCAGGTAGGGTCAAACCATCATGGCATGGGGGAAACTCTGGCTTTATGGTAATGAATGGAATAGCCTACTTGATTAGTTGTTCAGTTTATGAACTTACATTCATATTTTGTCGAAGTATTATTCAATAAATATATTTATAAAGGATTTTTGAATTGTTGCTATTTTTAGAATATTTAAAAAAAATCTCACGTACCCCTTGGCATACCTTCAAGTACCCCCAGGAGTACGCGTACCCCCATTTGAGAACCACTGCCTTAGGAGACTAGATGTAAACAGAGTAAAGAGAGAGCGAGTGAGGTGGCCATTCCAAATACTTTTAAAATGCTACCCATATTGGATACTGTTTAGGAACATAAACTGCATTTCTTGACTGTACCAGTTGCTGGTGACAAAGTCACAATAAAACGTTGGATGATCAGCATGGAAGGTGATGTCATCTGCAAAGGCGTCCAATTTAGCTTAATCTCAGGGCTTGCTGCCCTTCTTGCCACCTACTATGTGTTCAACTTGGAATACCAAGAGGAAGGTCCTCGGACATTGGAATTTGTTCAAAGGTAAATCCTCTTGATACTGTTAAAATACTGTTAGGATATTTTATTTTATATTTCTCACCTCTGTTCAGGAATTTGACTTGTCATTTCCCCAATTTTGTGCCTTAAATCAATGACTCTTCCGTTCCTTTCTTATTAGGGACCGAAGCACCAGTTTGACTCTAGGATACAGAGAAGGTAGGTAATGTGCAGGTAAAGATATGTTGACTGGGTCAAAGAAGGAAGCACCTGTTTGACCCCAGGATGCAGAAAAAGTAGGTAATTTGCAGGTAAAGATATGTTGACTGGATGATGGCAGGAAGCACCAGCTTGACCCGAGAATGCAGAGCAAGTAGGTAATGTGCGGGTGAAGATATGTTGAATGGGTAAAGGCAGGAAGCACCACTGTGACCCCACCATGCAGGGAAGGTAGGCTATGTTGAATGGGTGAAAGAAGGAAGCGCAGGTGTGGTCGAGGCCATGCAGACAAGGTAGGTATGTGCAGGTGAAGATATGTTGTATGGTGAAAGAAAGAAGCACCAGTGTGACCCAAGGATGCAGGGAAGGTAGGTAATGTGCAGGTAAAGATATGTTGAATGGGTGAAGGCAGGAAACACCAGCTAGACGCCAGGATACAGAGAAGGTAGGTAATGTGCAGGTAAAGATATGTTGAATGAGTAAAGGCAGGAAACACCAGCTTGACTCCAGGATACAGAGAATGTAGGTAATGTGCAGGTAAAGATATGTTGAATGGGTAAAGGTAGAAAGCACCAGCGTGACCACACTATGCAGAGAAGGTAGGTAATGTGCAGGTAAAGATATGTTGAATGGGTAAAGGCAAGAAGCACCAGTGTGACCCCAGGATGCAGAGAAGATAGGTAATGAGCAGGTAACGATATGTTAAATGGGTGAAAGCAGGAAACATCAGCGTAAATACACGGTCCCGTAGATGGAGAGAAAACATAAATAGAGAGAGGGATTGGGGAGGCTTTAGCATTGTCTTCCTCTCTGAATTTGTCTTAATGGGTTTTAGAGCATTCACTCATCTACAGCTGTGGTTATGGTATAGGCTCACATATATCCTAAAATTGATATTAATATTTGTGCAGTGCATATTCCTAAATAACAATGTGAGGGGGGTTCTGTATCGACTGCAAGTAATCTTCAATCACAACAGAATATCTAATATGCTTTCTCTCTTTTTTAGGCGATTCATTGGCGTTAACCCTGAGAGGGGAACAAAGGCTAGCCAGGGAAAGGTGGTGTCCAAGAAGACCGGGAAGCTGGTCCAGAAAAAGGCAGCAACTGTAAATCCTCACGTAGCCACCCTTATAAAACATCTCACAGACTTTGAGTGGGGCGTTATGCAGCCGACAACTAAACACTGGACTCGTGTTCAGTGTTTTGTCTCCAGTTAGAAATTAAGTGGACATGTTATAAATGTTAAAATGCTTTACTGAAAATAAGAAGAATGCACTAAATGTACATTGAATGTATTTGATGCACTTTAAAATAATTGGTTAATAAAAACATAATCTTGCAAGGCCATTTCTCCAGTCATTTTTATGCCAGCAGATTGCAGGGGTTTTGATTTTGAAAAATTAAAAGTTCAACTCATTAACTTCTAGTGGCATTATACTGTAAAGCTCAGTCTAAAGTGCTTACAATTATTTTACTGTAATTAACTGTTAATGGATATTACAGTAGATACACTAAAATAACAGTGTAATGCCGCTAAACAGATGACAGTATTATGCTGTGAAGCGTATATTTGATACAGCACAGTACTGTGATACTTTTTAAAGTAATAAACTGTAGTGATAAATCACAGTATGTGTGCTGTAGAAAAACAGTTTTATACTGGAACCATTAGCTGCCAGTAGGTTACTGTAATTAAACGGTGAAAATTGTTACAGTAAGGGAGAGACCCGCCACCCAGCGGAGAAAACTCATTTCGGCCACTTGTACCCGTGATCTTGTCCTTTCGGTCATAACCCAAAGCTCATGACCATAGGTGAGGATGGGAACGTAGATTGACCGGTAAATTGAGAGCTTTTCCTTCTGGCGCAGCTCCTTCTTACCACAACGAATCGATATAGCGTCCTCATTACTGAAGACGTCGCACCGATCAGCCTGTGCATCTCACGATCCACTCTTCCCTCACTCATGAACCAGGTACTTGAACTCATCCACTTGGGGCAAGATCTCCTGCCCAACCTCGAGATGGCACTCCACCCTTTCCCGGGCGAGAACCTTGGACTTGGAGGTGCTGATTCTCATCCCAGTCGCTTCACACTCGGCTGCGAACCAATCCAATGAGAGCTGAAGATCCTGGCCAGTTAAAGCCATAAGGACCACATCATCTGCAAAAAGGAGAGACCTAATCCTGCAGCCACCAAACCGGATCCCCTCAACGCCATGACTGCGCCTAGAAATTCTGTCCTTAAAATGTATGAACACATTTGGTGACAAAGGGCAGCCAACACGAGGGTTGGACTCCGGTCCAACCCTCACTGGAAAGGGATCCGACTTACTGCTGGCAATGCGGACCAAGCTCTGACACTGATCATACAGGGAGCGACCCGCCACAATCAGACATGCCGATACCCCATACTCTCTGAGCACTCCCCACAGGACTTCCCGGGGTGGCCACGGTCGAATGTCTTCTCCAAGTCCACAAAGCACATGTAGACTGGTTGGACAAACTCCCATGCACACTCAAGGACCCTGCCGAGAGTATAGAGCTGGTCTACCGTTCCACGACCAGGACGAAAACCACACTGTTCGTCCTGGATCCGAGGTTCCTCCTCTCCAGTACACATGAATAGACCTTACCGGGAAGGCTGAGGAGTGTGATCTACGATAGTTGGAACACACCCTCCGGTTCCCCTTCTTAAAGAGAGGAACCACCACCCCGGTCTGCCAATCCAGAGGTACCGCCCCTGATGTCCACGCGATGTTGCAGAGTCTTGTCAACTAAAACATCCCCACAGAATCCAGAGCCTTAAGGAGCTCATCCACCCCCGGGGCCTTGCCACCGAGGAGCTTTTTAACTACCTTGGCAACCTCAGCCCCAGAAATAGGAGAGCCCACCACAGATTCCCCAGGCACTGCTTGGCCTGTCGGTATGCCCGCTGCCTCTGGAGTCCCATGAGCCAAAAGGACCAGATAAGCTCTTTCTTCAGCTTGACGGCATCCCACCAGCGGGTTCTAGGATTACCGCCACGACAGGCACCAAACACCTTGCGGCCACAGCTCCAATCAGCTGGCTTGACAAGAGAGGCACGGAACATGATCCATTCAGACTCAATGTCCAGCACCTCCTTTGTGACATGTTCAAAGTTCCTCCGGAGGTAGAAAAAGAAACTCTCTCTGACAGGAGACTCTGCTAGGCATTCCCAAAAGACTCTCACAATGCGTTTGGGCCTGCCAGGTCTGTCCGGGATCCTACCCCACCATCGGAGCCAGCTCACCAGGTGGTGATTGGTAGAAAGCTCGCCCCTCTCTTCACCCGAGTGTCCAAAACATGAGGCCGCAAATCCCATGACACAACTACAAAGTCAATAATGGAACTGTGGCCGAGGGTGTCCTGGTGTCAAGTGCACATATGGACACCCTTATGTTTGAACATTGTGTTTGTTATGGACAATCCGTGACGAGCACAAAAGTCCAATAACAAAGCACCACTTGGGTTCAGATCCGGGTGGCCATTTTTCCCAATCACGACTCTCCAGGTTTCAAAGTCGTTGCCAACATGAGCGTTGAAGACCCCCAGCAGAACAAAGAAATCACCCGAGGGAGCACTCTCAAGGGAATCCAAAAAGAGTGGGTACTCTGAGCTGCTGTTTGGTGCGTAAACACCAACAACAGTCAGGACCCGTCACCCAACCCGAAAGCGGAGGGAAGCTACCATCTCGTCTTCTGGGTTAAGTCCAACGTGCAGGCTTTGAGCCGGGGGGCAACAAGAATTGCCAACCCAGCCTCTCATTACTTGCAACGCCAGAGTGGAAGAGAGTCCAACCCCTCTTGAGAGAACAGGTTCCAGAGCCCTTGCTGTGCGTCGAAGTGAGTCCAGCTTTATCTAGCCGGGAACTTCTCCACCTCGCGAGGTGACGTTCCACGTCCCAAGAGCGAGCTTATGTAGCCGATAATCGGACCGCCAAGTGCCCTGCCTTCGGCTTCCGCCCAGCTAACACTGCACCCGACCTCTATGACCCAGCCCATGAGTGGTGAGCCTTTTGCAGGGGGGACCCACGTTGCCTCTTCGAGCTGGGCCCCATGGGCACCAGTCGCTCGCCATCATGCCCCACCTCTGGGCCTGGCTCCACAGGGGAGCCACGGTGACCCGCGTCCGGGCGAGAAAATATCTAGGTCCTCGATTTGTACTTTTCATAAAGGTCTTTGAGCTGCTCTTTGTCTGATTCCTCACCTAGGACCTGTTTGTCTTGGGGGACCCTACCAGGGGGCATAGAAGCCCCCGGACAACATAGCTCCTAGGATCAGTGGGACACGCAAACCACAAAGGTGGCGGCTCAGAAAGCAGGTTATATAAACATAACTCCAAAACCAAACATGCAAGATGTCTAAACATGCCTGTAATATTGTATCAATGTGAGTTTTACTAGAATCGGTTGTTTTTTTAAGGCTTGCAAACACAAAAATTTTTTTTTACTCAATATGACAGTAAGTTCTTAAAATGCTGAGATAATGTGAAAAAAGCAATACAAATGTATTCCAACATGATTCCTAAACCAAACATGCAAAATGTCTAAAAATGCCTGTAATATTGAATCCATGTGAGTTTTACTAGAATCATTTGTTTTTGTAAGGTTTGCAAATACAAAAATTTAGTTTTATGACGGACACAAGTTAGTTTTTTTACTCATTATAACAGTATGGATGTCATACTATATATTAAAGTTATATAAACATAACTCCAAAACCAAACGTGCATTATGTCCAAAATTGCCTGTAATATTGTATAGATGTGAGTTTTACTAGAATCAGGTTTGCAAATACAAAAATTGGGTTTTATGACAGTATACTGTCACACTCAATATGACAGTATAACTGTCATACTAAATCCATCCATTTTCTTCCGCTTATCCGAGGTCGGGTTGCGGTGGCAGCAGCCTAAGCAGAGAGCCCAGACTTCCCTCTCCCCAGCCACTTCGTCCAGCTCTTCTCGGGGGATCCCCAGGCGTTCCCAGGCCATAGTCTTTCCAATGTATCCTAGGTCTTCCCCATGGCCTCCTGCCGTTCGGACCTAGGGAGGCGTTCGGGTGGCATCCTGAGCAGATGCCCGAACCACCTCATCTGGCTCCTCTCAATGTGGAGGAGCAGCGGCTTTACACTGAGTTCCTCCCAGATGACAGAGCTTCTTACCCTATCTCTAAGGGAGAGACCTACCACCCGGCGGAGGAAACTCATTTCGGCCGCTTGTACCCGTGACCTTGTCCTTTCGGTCATAACCCAAAGCTCATGACCATAGGTGAGGATGGGAACGTTGATCGACCGGTAAATTAAAAGCTTTTCCTTCTGGCTCAGCTCCTTCTTCACCACAACGGATAGATATAGCGTCCTCATTACTGAAGACGCAGCACCGATCCGCCTGTAGATCTCACAATCCACTCTATCCTCACTCGTGAATAAGACTCCTAGGTACTTGAACTCCTTCACTTGGGGCAAGATCTCTTTCCCAACCTCGAGATGGCACTCCACCCTTTCCCGGGCGAGAAACCATGGACTCGGACTTGGAGGTGCTGATTCTCATCCCAGTCGCTTCACTGCGAACCGATCCAATGAAAGCTGAAGATCTTGGCCAGTTGAAGCCATCAGGACCACATCATCTGCAAAAAGCAGAGACCTAATCCTGCAGCCACCAAACCAGGCGCAGTCATGGCGTTGAGGGGATCCTCAAAGCCATGACTGCGCCTAGATATTCTGTCCATTAAAGTTATGAACAGAATCGGTGACAAAGGGCAGCCTTGGCGGAGTCCAACCCTCACTGGAAAGGGGTCCGACATACTGCCGGCAATGCGGACCAAGCTCTGACACTGATCATACAGGGAGACACCCGCCACAATCAGACATGCCGATACTCCATACTCTCTGAGCACTCCCCACAGGATTTCCCGGGGGCCAAGGTCGAATGTCTTCTCCAAGTCCACAAAACTTATGTAGACTGGTTGGGCAAACTCCCATGCACACTCAAGGACCCTGCCGAGAGTATAGAGCTGGTCTACCGTTCCACGACCAGGACGAAAACCACACTGTTCGTCCTGGATCCGAGGTTCCTCCTCTCCATTACACATGAATAGACCTTACCGGGAAGGCTGAGGAGTGTGATCTACGATAGTTGGAACACACCCTCCGGTTCCCCTTCTTAAAGAGAGGAACCACCACCCCGGTCTGCCAATCCAGAGGTACCGCCCCCGATGTAGACGCAATGTTGCAGAGTCTTGTCAACCAAGACTGCCCCACAGCATCCAGAGCCTTAAGGAACTCCGGACGGAGGAGCTTTTTAACTACCTTGGCAACCTCAGCCCCAGAAATAGGAGAGCCCACCACAGACTTCCCAGGCACTGTTTCCTCATAGGAAGACGTGTTGGTGGGACTGAGGAGGTCTCGCTTGGCCTGTCGGTATGCCCACTGCCTCTGGAGTCCCATGAGCCAAAAGGACCTGGTGGCTCTTTCTTCAGCTTGACAGCATCCCTCACTGCTGGTGGATTACCGCCACGACAGGCACCAAACACCTTGCGGCCACAGCTTCAATCAGCTGGCTCAACAAGAGAGGAACGGAACATGGTCCACTCAGACTCAATGTCCAACACCTCCCTCGTGACATGTTCAAAGTTCTTCCGGACATGTTCAAAGTTCTTCAGGAGACTCTGCTAGGTGTTCCCAGCAGACCTTTACAATGCGTTTGGGCCTGCCAGGTCTGACCGGCATCCTCCCCTACCATCGGAGCCAGCTCACCACCAGGTGGTGGTTGGTAGAAAGCTCTGCCCCTCTCTTCACCGAGTGTCCAAAACATGAGGCCGCAAATCCCATGACACAACTACAAAGTCAATCATGCGGCCGAGGGTGTCCTTGTGCCAAGTGCACATATGGACACCCTTATGTTTGAACATTGTGTTTGTTATGGACAATCCGTGACAAGCACAAAAGTCCAATAACAAAGCACCACTTGGGTTCAGATCCGGGTGGCCATTTTTCCCAATCACGACTCTCCAGGTTTCACTGTCGTTGCCAACATAGCGTTGAAGTCCACCAGCAGAACAAGGGAATCACCCGAGGGAGCACTCTCCAGGACTCCCTCAAGGGAATCCAAAAATAGCTGGTACTCTGAGCTGCTGTTTGGTGTGTAAACACAAACAACAGTCAGGACCCGTCACCCAACCCAAAGGCTGAAGGAAGCTACCATCTCGTCTATTGGGTTTAAAGTCCAACGTGCAGGCTTTGAGCCAGGGGGCAACAAGAATTGCCACCCCAGCCTCTCATTAGTTGCAACGCCAGTGTGGAATCTCTTCCACTCTGGCGTTGCAACTAATGAAAGTTCAGCTCAGTCCAGCCCCTCTGAGAGAACAGGTTCCAGAGCCCTTGCTGTGAGTCCAACTATATCTAGCCGGGAACGTCTCCACCTCAAGCACCAGCTCAGGCTCCTTCCCTCCCAGCGAGGTGACGTTCCATGTCCCAAGAGCGAGCTTATGTAGCCGATAATCGGACCACCAAGTGCCCTGCCTTCGGCTGCCGCCCAGCTCACACTGCACCCTCTATGACCCAGCCCATGAGTGGTGAGCCCTGGAGGGGGGATCCATGTTGCCTCTTCGAGCTGAGCACGGCTGGGCCCCATGGGGACAGGCCCGTCAATCGCCATCGTGCCACACCTCTGGGCCTGGCTCCACAGGGGAGCCACGGTGACCTGCGTCCGGGCGAGAAAAAAATCTAGGTCCTCAATTGTACTTTTAATAAAGGTCTTTGAGCTGCTCTTTGTCTGATCCCTCACCTAGGACCTGTTTGTCTTGGGAGACCATAGAAGACCCCGGACAACATAGTTCCTGGATCAGTGGGACACGCAAACCACAAAGGTGGCGGCTCAGAAAGCAGGTTATATAAATATAACTCCAAAACCAAACATGCAATATGTCTAAACATGCCTGTAATATTGTATCAATGTGAGTTTTCCTAGAATCGGTTGTTTTTGTAAGGTTTGCAAATACAAAAAATAGGTTTTACTCACAATGACAAAATCACACTCAATATGACAGTTATTTAAACATAACTCATAAACCACACAAAAAAATGGCTAATAATGCCTGAAATAATGAATCATTGGGAGTTTTACTGAGTTTTACATTTTGCAAACACAAAAAGTAGTTTTTTACTTGACTGTAATGTTCTTAGAACCCTGAGATAATGGGGAAAAAGCAATAAAAATGTATTTAAACCTAACTCCTAAACAACAAATGCAAAATGGCTAATAATGCATGTAACGTTGTTAGTTTAAAAAAATGATCTTTTGTAAAGATATCAAAGACACAAGCTAGTTTTTTTTATTCAATATGACAGTATAACAGTCATACTAAATATGAAAGTTATATAATCATAACTCCGAAACCAAACATGTGTCATGTCTAAAAATGCCTGTAATAATGTATTAATGTGAGTTTGTAAGGTTTGCAAAAACAAAAAGTAGTTTTTTCCTCAATATGAAAGTAAGGATTTTAGAATCCTGAGATAATGCGAAAAAAGCAATAAAAATGTATTTAAACATAATTCCTAAACAACCCATGCAAAATGGGTAATAATGCCTGGAGACATGTATCTTTATTAGTTTTACTAGAAAAATGATCTTTTGTAAAGTTTGCAAAGACACAAGCTGGTTTTTTTTATTCAATATGACAGTATAACAGTCATACTAAATATAAAAGTTATATAAACATAACTCCAAAACCAAACATGTGTCATGTCTAAAAATGTCTGTAATAATGTATTTATGTGAGTTTGTAAGGTTTGCAAAAACAAAAAGTAGTTTTTTACTCAATATGAAAGTAATGATCTTGGAATCCTGAGATAATGCAAAAAAAGCAATAAAAATGTATTTAAACATAATTCCTAAACAACCCATGCAAAATGGGTAATAATGCCTGGAGACATGTATCTTTGTTAGTTTTACTAGAAAAATGATCTTTTGTAAAGTTTGCAAAGACATAAGCTAGTTTTTTTTATTCAATATGACAGTAAAACAGTCATACTAAATATAAAAGTTATATAAACATAACTCCAAAACCAAACATGTGTCATGTCTAAAAATGTCTGTCATAATGTATTTATGTGAGTTTGTAAGGTTTGCAAAAACAAAAAGTAGTTTTTTCCTCAATATGAAAGTAATGATCTTAGAATCCTGAGATAATGCGAAAAAAGCAATAAAAATGTATTTAAACATATTTCCTAAACACCCCATGCAAAATGGGTAATAATGCCTGGAGACATGTATCTTTGTTAGTTTTACTAGAAAAATTATCTTTTGTAAAGTTTGCAAAGACACAAGCTAGTTTTTTTTATTCAATATGACAGTATAACAGTCATACTAAATATAAAAGTTATATAAACATAACTCCAAAACCAAACATGTGTCATGTCTAAAAATGTCTGTAATAATGTATTTATGTGACTTTGTAAGGTTTGCAAAAAAAAAAGTAGTTTTTTACTCAATATGAAAGTAATGATCTTAGAATCCTGAGATAATGCTAAAAAAGCAATAAAAATGTATTTAAACATATTTCCTAAACAACCCTTGCAAAATGGGTAATAATGCCTGGAGACATGTATCTTTGTTAGTTTTACTAGAAAAATGATCTTTTGTAAAGTTTGCAAAGACACAAGCTAGTTTTTTTTATTCAATATGACAGTATAACAGTCATACTAAATATAATAGTTATATAAACATAACTCCAAAACCAAACATGTGTCATGTCTAAAAATGTCTGTAATAATGTATTTATGTGAGTTTGTAAGGTTTGCAAAAACAAAAAGTAGTTTTTTACTCAATATGAAAGTAATGATCTTAGAATCCTGAGATAATGCTAAAAAAGCAATAAAAATGTATTTAAACATATTTCCTAAACAACCCTTGCAAAATGGGTAATATTGCCTGGAGACATGTATCTTTGTTAGTTTTACTAGAAAAATGATCTTTTGTAAAGTTTGCAAAGACACAAGCTAGTTTTTTTTATTCAATATGACAGTATAACAGTCATACTAAATATAAAAGTTATATAAACATAACTCCAAAACCAAACATGTGTCATGTCTAAAAATGTCTGTAATAATGTATTTATGTGAGTTTGTAAGGTTTGCAAAAACAAAAAGTAGTTTTTTCCTCAATATGAAAGTAATGATCTTAGAATCCTGAGATAATGCGAAAAAAGCAATACAAATGTATTCAAACACAACTTTTAAACCAAACATGTAAATTGTCTAAAAATGCCTGTAATATTGAATCTATGTACGTTTTACTAGAATCAATTGTTTTTGTAAGGTTTGCAAATACAAAAATTAGGTTTTACACATAATGACATTATAACTTTAACACTCAATATGAAAGTTATTTAATTATAACTCCTAAATACACATGAAACATGTCTAATAGCGTGAAAAAAATTATCTTTGTGAGTGTTGCTAGAAACATTTTCTTTTGTAAGGTTTGCAAAGACACAAGTTAGTTTTTTTAACTCACTATGACAGTATAACGCCACACTCAATATGACAGTTACATAACTCCTAAACTACACCTGAAAAATGGCTAATAATGCCTGAAATAATGCATCTTTGGGAGTTTTACTGGAAACATATGCTTTTTTTAAGGCTTGCAAACACAAAAATTATTTTTTTACTCAATATGACAGTAATGTTCTAAAAATCCTGAGATAATGTGAAAAAAGCAATACAAATGTATTACAACATAATTCCTAAACCAAACATGCAAAATGTCTGAAAATGCCTGTAATATTGAATCCATGTGAGTTTTATTTGAATCAGTTGTATGGTTTGCTAATACAAAAATTGGGTTTTATGACAAACACAAGTTAGTTTTTTTACTCAATATAACAGTTTAGCTGTCATACTATATATGAAAGTTATATAAACATAACTCCAAAACCAAAACCAAACATGCATTATGTCCAAAACTGCCTGTAATATTGTATATATGTGAGTTTTACCAGAATCAGGGTTGCAAATACAAAAATTGGGTTTTATGACAGTATACTGTCACACTCAATATGACAGTTATTTAAACATAACTCAAACAACACATGCAAAATAGCTAATAATGCCTGGAGCATGTATCTTAGTTAGTTTTACTAGAAAAATGGTATTTTGTAAGGTTTGCAAAGACACAAGTTAGTTGTTTTTTTTATTCAATATGACGGTATAACTGTCATACTAAATATGAAAGTTAGATAAACATTACTCTAAAACCAAACATGCATTGTGTCTAAAAATGCCTGTAATATTGTATCTGTGTGAGTTTAACTAGATTTAGTTGTTTTTGTAAGGTTTGCAAATACAAAATAAGGGTTTTACTCACTATGACAGTTTACTGTCACACTCAATCTGACAGTTATTTATTTAAACATAACTCCTAAACCACACATGCAAAATGGCTAATAATGCCTGGAGATATGTATCTTTGTGAGTTTTACTAGAAACATTATATTGTGTAAGGTTTAGTTAGTTTTTGTACTCAATCTGACAGTATAACTGTCATTCTAAATCGATCCATTTTCTTCCGCTTATCCGAGGTCGGGTTGCGGGGGCAGCAGCCTGAGCAGAAAATCCCAGATTTCCCTCTCCCCAGCCACTTCGTCCAGCTCTTCTCGGGGTATTCCGAGGCGTTCCCAGGCCAGCCGGGGACATAGCCTTTCCAATGTGTCCTAGGTCTTCCCCGTGGCCTCCTGCCACACCTCCCTAGAGGCGTTCGGGTGGCATCCTGAGCAGATGCCCGAACCACCTCATGCCTCCTCTCAATGTGGAGGAGCAGCGGCTTTACTTTGAGTTCCTCCCGGATGACAGAGCTTCTCACCCTGTCTCTAAGGGAGAGACCCACCACCCGGCAGAGGAAACGCATTTCGGCCGCTTGTCCTTTCGGTCATAACCCAAAGCTGGGAACGTAGATCGACGGTAAATTGAGAGCTTTTCCTTCTGGCTCAGCTCCTTCTTCACCACAACGGATCGATATAGCGTCCTCAATACTGAAGACGCCGCACCAATCCGCCTGTGGATCTCTCGATCCACTCTATCCTCACTCGTGAACAAGACTCCTAGGTACTTGAACTCCTCCACTTGGGGCAAGATCTCCTCCCCAACCTGGAGATGGCACTCGACCCTTTCCTGCGCGAGAACCATGGACTTGGACTTGGAGGTGCTGATTCTCATCCCAGTCGCTTCACACTCAAGGACCCTGCCGAGAGTATAGACCTGGTCTACCGTTCCACGACCAGGACGAAAACCACACTGTTCGTCCTGGATCCGAGTTTCCTCCTCTCCAGTACACATGAATAGACCTTACCGGGAAGGCTGAGGAGTGTGTTTCACGATAGTTGGAACACACCCTCCGGTTCCCCTTCTTAAAGAGAGGAACCACCACCCCGGTCTGCCAATCCAGAGGTACCGCCCCCAATGTTCACGCGATGTTGCAGAGTCTTGTCAACCAAGACAGCCCCACAGTATACAGAGCCTTAAGGAACTCATCCACCACCGGGGCCTTGCCACAGAGGAGCTTTTTAACTACCTAGGCAACCTAAGCCCCAGAAATAGGAGAGTCCACCACAGATTCCCCAGGCACTGCTTGGCCTGTCGCTATGCCCGCTGCCTCTGGAGTCCCATGAGCCAAAAGGACCCGATAGGCTCTTTCTTCAGCTTGACGGCATCCCTCACTGCTGGTGGCCACCAGCGAGTTCTAGGATTACCGCCACGACAGGCACCAAACACCTTGCGGCCACAGCTCCAATCAGCAGCCTCGACAAGAGAGGCACGGAACATGGTCCACTCAGACTCAATGTCCAGCACCTCCCTCGTGACATGTTCAAAGTTCTTCCTTATGTTTGAACATTGTGTTTGTTATGGACAATCCGTGACGAGCACAAAAGTCCAATAACAAAGCACCACTTGGGTTCAGATCCGGGTGGCCATTTTTCCCAATCACGACTCTCCAGGTTTCACTGTCCTTGCCAACATGAGCATTGAAGTCCCCCAACAGAACAAGGGAATCACCCGAGGGAGCACTCTCCAGTACTCCCTCAAGGGAATCCAAAAAGAGTGGGTACTCTGAGCTGCTGTTTGGTGCGTAAACACAAACAACAGTCAGGACCCGTCACCCAACCCGAAGGCGGAGGGAAGCTACCATCTCGTCTACTGGGTTAAAGTCCAACGTGCAGGCTTTGAGCAACAACAATTGCCACCCCAGCCTCTCATTGCTTGCAACGCCAGAGTGGAAGAGAGTCCAGCCCCTCTTGAGAGAACAGGTTCCAGAGCCCTTGCTGTGCATCGAAGTGAGTCCAACTATATCTAGCCGGAACTTCTTCACCTGGCGCACCAGCTCAGGCTCTTTCCCTCCCAGCGAGGTGACGTTCCACGTCCCAAGAGCGAGCTTATGTAGCCGATAATCGGACCGCCAAGTGCCCTGCCTTCGGCTGCCGCCCAGTTCACACTGCATCCGACCTCTATGACCTCAATGGGCCCATGAGTGGTGAGCCCATTGGAGGGTTGACCCACGTTGCCTCTTCGAGCTGAGCCCGGCAGGGCCCCATGGAGACAGGCCCGGCCACCAGTCGCTCGCCATCGTGCCCCACCTCTGCGCCTGGCTCCACAGGGGAGCCACGGTGACCTGCGCCTGGGCGAGAAAAAATCTAGGTCCTCGATTTGTACTTTTCATAAAGGTCTTTGAGCTGCTCTTTGTCTGATCCCTCACCTAGGACCTTTTCTCAGGGGATCCCGAGGCGTTCCCAGGCCAGCCGGGAGACATAGTGTTCCCAATGTGTCCTGGGTCTTCCCCGTGGCCTCCAGGATGACAGAGCTTCACCTTCACCAGGGGTGTCAAACTCAAATACAGAGTGGGCCAAAGTTTAAAACTGAACAAAGCCGCGGGCCAAGGTTGAACAAATTAACCTTTTAATAGGGACCCAAACAAGTTTTGCATTGAATATTGAACAAGCAAGGCTTATATAACTTTATAGTGACATGCAAAATGGAGTTTCAAATAATAATAATAATAATTAAAAAATATCAATTGCATATCAAATATAATTCAATTAAAAATTGAATGCCTCTTTTCTATTTGCAGCCTTCTGAGGTAAATATCAACATTAACTTTTTCCACAGGCTAATAAATTTGAAAATAAAATAACAATGAATAAAACAACCATTCAGGACTTTAAACTGCTCAGTTTGCAACACACTGATCTAATTTGATGTGCCCAAGCCAGATACCTGGCATCTTTTTTTAGATGCTAGTTATTTAATGTCAGGGCTCAGACTTTGAGCTGAGGCAACTTTCATTATCGGACAAGGTGTTCAACAGTCATATCTCGTACACCCGATTCTAACATCTTTCAGACCCAGTCACAAGATAAGTGCAGCTTCAGCACGCATACACAAATGAATGCAGCGCATACTTCATCAACAGCGATACAGGTTACACTGAGGGTGCCAGTATAAAAAACTTTAACACTGTTAGAAATATACGCCACACTGTGAACCCACACCAAACAAAAATAAAAAACACTTTTCGGGAGAACATCCGCACCGTAACACAACATAAACACAAAAGAACAAATACCCAGAATCTTTTGCAGACTAACTCTTTCGGGACTCTACAAAATACACCCCCGCTACCACACACACACACACACACCTTGTAGCGTCTCGGAAGATTTAGTGCTACAAAGGGTTCTGGGTATTTGTTGTGTTGTGTTTATGTTGTGTTACGGTGCGGATGTTCTCCCGAAATGTGTTTGTCATTCTTGTTTGGTGTGGATTCACAGTGTGGCGTATATTTCTAAAAGTGTTAAAGTTTTTTATTTGGCTACTTTCAGTGTAACCTGTATCGCTGTTGATGAAGTATGCGTTGCATTCAATTGTGTGTGGGTGCAGAAGCTGCACTGACATGAAACTGGGCCGGCACTCGTTTGACTAGCTGAAAAAAAAAAAAAAAAAAAAATCGGGAGGAGTGCTGGAGTCACTCCCGGGAGGGTTGGCAAGTATTAAAAGTAGCGGTGAATGTGGTGTTACCGCGGCACTGCCGCAATGTATAATCGACGGTCCAGCTTTAGTGTTAATTTGATATTGCCTCAAGGGCCAAGTCAAATTACACGTTGGGCCAAATTTGGCCCACGGGCCAGAGTTTGACACCCATGACCTTCACTGTAAAAAATTACTGTAAAAATAAAAAATTAAATTACAGTTATATACTCCATCCATCCATCCACTTTCTACCGCTTATTCCCTTCGGGGTCGCTGGAGCCTATCTCAGCTACAATCGGGCGGAAGGCGGGGTACACCCTGGACTAGTCGCCACCTCATCGCAGGGCCAACACAGATAGACAGACAACATTCACACTCACATTCACACACTAGGGCCAATTTAGTGTTGCCAATCAACCTATCATGTTCTTCTTAAATGCAGTTAAGTACTGTAAATTTTGTTGCATTTTTCATAAAATATCGACCAGCAGTAAGTTACTGTAAAACCTACAGTGTAATTCAGTATTTTTCAGACTTGTTTCTTGCGTCCGCCCACAATTCGTCCAACCGAGCTTCATTTCACCTGGCCGACCCTGCTAAATCCATCCTACTGCATCGTGTGTTTTTGATAACGAGGTAAGAGTCACTTGTACCTTGATGTGTCATTTTCTGTTTGAATTACTTTATATATATATTTATAAAGTCCGAAATGACATAGCGTCACAGTCAGCATCACAGACACTATCGTTGACCACGCGCATGTACCGCCGCATGCTAGCTAGCTAAGTTTTCTTCTTTTTTGTCATAGTCATCACAAAAGATGATAACTTGCAACATATGTGCTACGACTTGCAGCAATGTATTTGCGTATGTTAGACACATGCGAAGTCATAGTTGTATGCCTAATGCATCGTTTAAGTGTGCTTTCCCTAAATGCACAAGAGTTTTTTCCAACTTCTTAGCCTTCAAAACTCACAGCCGTCGTCATAAATATGGCAAGAGTAGGACTGATATGTATAGCGCAGAAGGTTTACCTTGTAATATTGTCTCATGTAGCGCGAAGTGCGCTGATATACGGGCCTTTCTCCTGCATTTGAAAAGTCATATTACCGAAGGTAGGACAGTTACGTGCCCCTTCAGTCAATGTGAAAAAAGATTTACAGTTAAGTCTACTTTCACATCGCACGTGTCAAGGAAGCACTACGGCTATACTGAACAAAGTTTGACTTGATCAACAGCAAATCCAAGCAGCTCTTGTGTTATTAACACTGATGATGACTATTGTGATATGCAACTTGAGAATTCAGGATATTCCTGTTATGAAGACATGGAGGTCTACTTGCATTAAAAAAATGTTCATAGCACTGAAAAAAGGTTGAGAACCACTGCCTTAGGACAGTGGTTCTCAACCTTTTTTCAGTTATGTACCCCTGTGAACATTTTTTAAATTCAAGTACCCCCTAATCAGAGCAAAGCATTTTTGGTTGAAAAAAAGAGATAAAGAAGTAAAATACAGCACTATGTCATCAGTTTCTGATTTATTGAATTGTATAACAGTGCAAAATATTGCTCATTTGTTGTGGTCTTTCTTGAACTATTTGGAAAAAAAGATATAAAAATAACTAAAAACTTGTTGAAAAATAACCAAGTGATTCAATTATAAATAAACATTTTTACACATAGAAGTAATCAACTTAAAGTGCCCTCTTTGGGGATTGCAATAGCGATCCATCTGGATTCATGAACTTCATTCTCAACATTTCTTCACAAAAAAAGAAATCTTTAACATCAATATTTATGGAACATGTCCACTACGCTTTAACCAAGCCTCCATTGTTTTCTACATGGATAGTTGATTGACAGTTGGTGCCGTGTGGCACCGCCAGGTAGGGTCAAACCATCATGGCATGGGGGAAACTCTGGCTTTATGGTAATGAATGGAATAGCCTACTTGATTAGTTGTTCAGTTTATGAACTTACATTCATATTTTGTCGAAGTATTATTCAATAAATATATTTATGAAGGATTTTTGAATTGTTGCTATTTTTAGAATATTTAAAAAAAATCTCACGTACCCCTTGGCATACCTTCAAGTACCCCCAGGAGTAGGCGTACCCCCATTTGAGAACCACTGCCTTAGGAGACTAGATGTAAACAGAGTAAAGAGAGAGCGAGTGAGGTGGCCATTCCAAATACTTTTAAAATGCTACCCATATTGGATACTGTTTAGGAACATAAACTGCATTTCTTGACTGTACCAGTTGCTGGATGATCAGCATGGAAGGTGATGTCATCTGCAAAGGCGTCCAACCTAGCTTAATCTCAGGGCTTGCTGCCCTTCTTGCCACCTACTTTGTGTTCAACTTGGAATACCAAGAGGAAGGTCCTCGGACATTGGAATTTGTTCAAAGGTAAATCCTCTTGATACTGTTAAAATACTGTTAGGATATTTTATTTTATATTTCTCACCTCTGTTCAGGAATTTGACTTGTCATTTCCCCAATTTTGTGCCTTAAATCAATGACTCTTCTGTTCCTTTGTGGACCTTCTTATTAGGGACTGAAGCACCAGTTTGACTCTAGGATACAGAGAAGGTAGGTAATGTGCAGGTAAAGATATGTTGACTGCGTCAAAGAAGGAAGCACCTGTTTGACCCCAGGATGCAGAAAAAGTAGGTAATTTGCAGGTAAAGATATGTTGACTGGATGATGGCAGGAAGCACCAGCTTGACCCGAGAATGCAGAGCAAGTAGGTAATGTGCGGGTGAAGATATGTTGAATGGGTAAAGGCAGGAAGCACCAGTGTGACCCCACTATGCAGGGAAGGTAGGTAATGTGCGGGTGAAGGTATGTTGAATGGGTGAAAGAAGGAAGCGCAGGTGTGGTCGAGGCCATGCAGACAAGGTAGGTATGTGCAGGTGAAGATATGTTGTATGGTGAAATAAAGAAGCACCAGTGTGACCCAAGGATGCAGGGAAGGTAGGTAATGTGCAGGTAAAGATATGTTGAATGGGTAAAGGCAAGAAGCACCAGTGTGACCCCAGGATGCAGAGAAGATAGGTAATGAGCAGGTAACGATATGTTAAATGGGTGAAAGCAGGAAACATCAGCGTAAATACACGGTCCCGTAGATGGAGAGAAAACATAAATAGAGAGAGGGATTGGGGAGGCTTTAGCATTGTCTTCCTCTCTGAATTTGTCTTAATGGGTTTTAGAGCATTCACTCATCTACAGCTGTGGTTATGGTATAGGCTCACATATATCCTAAAATTGATATTAATATTTGTGCAGTGCATATTCCTAAATAACAATGTGAGGGGGGTTCTGTATCGACTGCAAGTAATCTTCAATCACAACAGAATATCTATTATGCTTTCTCTCTTTTTTAGGCGATTCATTGGCGTTCACCCTGAGAGGGGAACAAAGGCTAGCCAGGGAAAGGTGGTGTCCAAGAAGACCGGGAAGCTGGTCCAGAAAAAGGCAGCAACTGTAAATCCTCACGTAGCCACCCTTATAAAACATCTCACAGACTTTGAGTGGGGCTTTATGTAGCCGACAACTAAACACTGGACTCGTGTTCAGTGTTTTGTCTCCAGTTAGAAATTAAGTGGACATGTTATAAATGTTAAAATGCTTTACTGAAAATAAGAATAATGCACTAAATGTACATTGAATGTATTTGATGCACTTTAAAATAATTGGTTAATAAAAACATAATCTTGCAAGGCCATTTCTCCAGTCATTTTTATGCCAGCAGATTGCAGGGGTTTTGATTTTGAAAAATTAAAAGTTCAACTCATTAACTTCTAGTGGCATTATACTGTAAAGCTCAGTCTATAGTGCTTACAATTATTTTACTGTAATTAACTGTTAATGGATATTACAGTAGATACACTAAAATAACAGTGTAATGCCGCTAAACAGATGACAGTATTATGCTGTGAAGCGTATATTTGATACAGCACAGTACTGTGATACTTTTTAGAGTAATAAACTGTAGTGATAAATCACAGTATGTGTGCTGTAGAAAAACAGTTTTATACTGGAACCATTAGCTGCCAGTAGGTTACTGTAATTAAACGGTGAAAATTCTTACAGTAAGGGAGAGACCCGCCACCCAGGGGAGAAAACTCATTTCGGCCGCTTGTACCCGTGATCTTGTCCTTCCGGTCATAACCCAAAGCTCATGACCATAGGTGAGGATGGGAAAGTAGATTGACCGGTAAATTGAGAGCTTTTCCTTCTGGCACAGCTCCTTCTTACCACAACGAATCGATATAGCGTCCTCATTACTGAAGACGCCGCACCGATCAGCCTGTGCATCTCACGATCCACTCTTCCCTCACTCATGAACAAGACTCCAGGTACTTGAACTCATCCACTTGGGGCAAGATCTCCTGCCCAACCTCGAGATGGCACTCCACCCTTTCCCGGGCGAGAACCTTGGACTTGGAGGTGCTGATTCTCATCCCAGTCGCTTCACACTCGGCTGCGAACCAATCCAATGAGAGCTGAAGATCCTGGCCAGTTAAAGCCATAAGGACCACATCATCTGCAAAAAGGAGAGACCTAATCCTGCAGCCACCAAACCGGATCCCCTCAACGCCATGACTGCGCCTAGAAATTCTGTCCATGAAATGTATGAACACATTTGGTGACAAAGGGCAGCCAACACGAGGGTTGGACTCCGTTCCAACCCTCACTGGAAAGGGATCCGACTTACTGCTGGCAATGCGGACCAAGCTCTGACACTGATCATACAGGGAGCGACCCGCCACAATCAGACATGCCGATACCCCATACTCTCTGAGCACTCCCCACAGGACTTCCCGGGGTGGCCACGGTCGAATGTCTTCTCCAAGTCCACAAAGCACATGTAGACTGGTTGGACAAACTCCCATGCACACTGAAGGACCCTGCCGAGAGTATAGATCTGGTCTACCGTTCCACGACCAGGACGAAAACCACACTGTTCGTCCTGGATCCGAGGTTCCTCCTCTCCAGTACACATGAATAGACCTTACCGGGAAGGCTGAGGAGTGTCATCTACGATAGTTGGAACACACTCTCCGGTTCCCCTTCTTAAAGAGAGGAACCACCACCCCGGTCTGCCAATCCAGAGGTACCGCCCCTGATGTCCACGCGATGTTGCAGAGTCTTGTCAACTAAAACAGCCCCACAGCATCCAGAGCCTTAAGGAACTCCGGACGGAGCTCATCCACCCCCGGGGCCTTGCCACCGAGGAGCTTTTTAACTACCTTGGCAACCTCAGCCCCAGAAATAGGAGAGCCCACCACAGATTCCCCAAGCACTGCTTGGCCTGTCGGTATGCCCGCTGCCTCTGGAGTCCCATGAGCCAAAAGGACCAGATAAGCTCTTTCTTCAGCTTGACGGCATCCCGCACTGCTGGTGGCCACCAGCGGGTTCTAGGATTACCGCCACGACAGGCACCAAACACCTTGCGGCCACAGCTCCAATCAGCTGGCTTGACAAGAGAGGCACGGAACATGATCCATTCAGACTCAATGTCCAGCACCTCCTTTGTGACATGTTCAAAGTTCCTCCGGAGGTGGAAAAAGAAACTCTCTTTGACAGGAGACTCTGCTAGGCATTCCCAAAAGACTCTCCCACCATCGGAGCCAGCTCACCAGGTGGTGATCGGTAGAAAGCTCGCCCCTCTCTTCACCCGAGTGTCCAAAACATGAGGCCGCAAATCCCATGACACAACTACAAAGTCAATAATGGAACTGCGGCCGAGGGTGTCTTGGTGCCAAGAGCACATATGGACACCCTTATGTTTGAACATTGTGTTTGTTATGGACAATCCGTGACGAGCACAAAAGTCCAATAACAAAGCACCGCTTGGGTTCAGATCCGGCTGGCCCTTTTTCCCAATCACGACTCTCCAGGTTTCAAAGTCGTTGCCAACATGAGCGTTGAAGACCCCCAGCAGAACAAGGGAATCACCCGAGGGAGCACTCTCAAGGGAATCCAAAAAGAGTGGGTACTCTGAGCTGCTGTTTGGTGCGTAAACACCAACAACAGTCAGGACCCGTTACCCAACCCGAAAGCGGAGGGAAGCTACCATCTCATCTTCTGGGTTAAGTCCAACGTGCAGGCTTTGAGCCGGGGGGCAACAAGAATTGCCAACCCAGCCTCTCATTACTTGCAACGCCAGAGTGGAAGAGAGTCCAACCCCTCTTGAGAGAACAGGTTCCAGAGCCCTTGCTGTGCGTCGAAGTGAGTCCAGCTTTATCTAGCCGGGAACTTCTCCACCTCGCGAGGTGACGTTCCACGTCCCAAGAGCGAGCTTATGTAGCCGATAATCGGACCGCCAAGTGCCTTGCCTTCGGCTTCCGCCCAGCTAACACTGCACCCGACCTCTATGACCCAGCCCATGAGTGGTGAGCCTATTGCAGGGGGGACCCACGTTGCCTCTTCGAGCTGGGCCCCATGGGCACCAGTCGCTCGCCATCGTGCCCCACCTCTGGGCCTGGCTCCACAGGGGAGCCACGGTGACCCGCGTCCGGGCGAGAAAATATCTAGGTCCTCGATTTGTACTTTTCATAAAGGTCTTTGAGCTGCTCTTTGTCTGATTCCTCACCTAGGACCTGTTTGTCTTGGGGGACCCTACCAGGGGGCATAGAAGCCCCCGGACAACATAGCTCCTAGGATCAGTGGGACACGCAAACCACAAAGGTGGCGGCTCAGAAAGCAGGTTATATAAACATAACTCCAAAACCAAACATGCAAGATGTCTAAACATGCCTGTAATATTGTATCAATGTGAGTTTTACTAGAATCGGTTGTTTTTTTAAGGCTTGCAAACTGTGGAGTTGAAACTCAGTGTGAATGAAGTGTCCCTGCCCTGGAAGTAAGGAGCTGTCTCCTCCTTAATCTTACTCCTTGGTGAAGTACCAGAAAGAACTACATTTCCCAGAACACCAAGGTCAAGATGGCCGCCAATTGGCTGATTCAAGGCAGCTGTTAAGGAATGGTGGTGCTGTCTCATTTCATGCAAGCAAGCAGAGCGGCAAGACGCACAAATCTACAAGATCCATCTTTAAAAGACTTCCAACACACCAATGGTCGGTGAATATACCCACTTTGCAATATGCTGAAATGCTTATTTGTTAAAACTCACCTTGACATGTTGGTTTACTTACCTGTCTTAAATTGTTTTTAGTTTGAACCACAGCAAATTTACTCCAACCTTGAGCATTGATTGCATCTGGGTATTTTCTTACTGTCTGATAATTAAAAAGCTTGAGTTAATTGAATTGTTAAATAAGCTCAATTTAAAGGGATAAAAAGTCAAAGATTATGGTTCAAAGTTAAAAGTAATAAAGATAAAAGCAAAGTTGAAGGATAAAAATGTTAAAACTTTTGCTTAAAGTTAAGCTAATTATACTTACCTTTATGCTTACCTTACTAATTAAGCTAATTATACTTACCTTTTACTTACCTTTACTCCGTTTGGTGGATTTACTCAGTTCCATCATGGTAATGAATTTACATGATTGATTACTTAATTGCATGATTAGTTAAATGATTAATTGAGTGAACGATTAAGTAATTAAACGATTGATTGATTAAATTAAATGATCAATTAATTTTGACTTCTTTAAAGTGACTAAAACTACTTTTCTGATTTACTTGTTTCATTTTACTGAGACTGGTTAATTTGACAGTGCATTCACATGCATTTAATCTAAGTGTCTAGAGTCCTTTTGAAAAGTAATGTTAGATAATTTAAAAGTTTAAACAATGGTATTTAAAAGTTTGCAAATTTAACTTTAAAAATAATACCTGTTTGAGTCAGTTGAATTTGAACCTTTTTGTAAATACCTGTACATATATTGTTTTTCCATTGTTAACATTTGTGTTCGAAGGTTAACAACCTGATTGAATGAAGATCAACAGAAAAGAAACCAACAAAGCCAAAAAGTTGGATAAATAAAGTTGATCAATTGGAAATCCGAGTTGTCCTGGTGTCCTTTACGGAGTCAAGAAGTGGAACTTGACAGTTGTTAACCACGGACCAGCCCTGGACAGTGAAGATCAAAGGCCTCAAGACCCAGGGGAGCTGTGGACGCCGGAGAAAACGGGATAAAGATGGCCGAAGAGGTATTGGGGAAGACTGCCGTGATCCTCAAGCAGGAGAGGACGACAGCCAAGAGGAACCTGACCAGAGTGGCCAACCTGATCTCCAGAGGAGCAGGCACCATGCTGCAATCCGAACTAAAAGAGGAGTTTGCCAAGTTTGCCGACCGTTTCACATCACTGCTGGATGCCAACGAGGACTTCAAGATTGGCCTGGAGGCTGACGTCAAGAAGGATGACCCAGATGGGGAGCTCGAGAAACAGCAGGAGGATGACATCCGAGCAACTATAAAAGATGCCGAAGATAAGATGGCAGAAATCAAGGACATTGTCCAGACCAACCTGTGGGGAAGATACGGGAAGACTGAGCTGAAGGCAGCGATTTCCGAGGCAGAGGACGCCATTCAAAGGGCTGAAAATGTAGCAGTTGAAAGCAACAACGTGGAAGGCTATGACGTTTACCTCACCCTGCTGAATGAGACGGTGAGTGTTACCATCCATACCATGGCCCATTGGGAGAAATGGATCCCTCAGCACTTAAAGGACGAGATGGATGACAAACTAACACAAGTGAAAGCAGCTCACTACAGGCTCAAGTTGAGGAAAGCTGAATTCGCCACATCCAGGAGGCTGGCTGATCAAGGTGCAGGAGGACGACCTGGCCAACCAACACATCCCATTGTGAGGATAAAGCCTACATCCCTACCAGTCTTCCATGGGAGCAAAATAGACTTTCACAGGTGGAAGAAGGATTGGGAGAGCCTCCAGAAACAAGGGGAGCCGACTGGATCACCAGAGGTAAAGAAGATCCAGCTGTTGGAGAGCGTCAGTGATTCCATTGCCAAGGAACTAAGACTGTCCACCTACACCACAGCAACAGATATCTTCAGGGTCCTCGAAAACAGGTACGGCAACAAATCAACGATCACAGTCGAAATCTTGGAAGCGCTGGACAAGATGGCACAAGTCAAGGGGAACCAGCCCAGGAAGGTCATTGACCTAATACAAGCTGTGGAGAAGGCCCTGGCTGACCTGACGGAGCTAGGAAACTCTGGAGCCATCAGAAACCCCCTCGTCATCAGGTCGATTGAAAGCAAGTTACCAGATTTCATAAAAAGAGACTGGCTGATGTATATGGTTGAGCCCACCAACCGTGTAACCCCAGACAACCATTTTGATATGCTCCTAAAGTTCCTAAAGAGCCAGGAGGAAATACTGGAACGACTCGAGCAACTAAAGCTGGTGGACAAAGCGGAAGAAGCAGACAGGAAGAAGCCAGAAAGAAAGTTTGCATCTACCAGGGCTACGAGTAAAGATGGTGACGAGGTCTGTGGCATTTGTGGTGGTGGTGGGCACACCAACAAGATCTACTTTTGCAAGAAGTTTAAAGGCTTGAAGCTACATGAGAAGAAAATGGCCCTGAAGAAGCTGGGAGCGTGCAGGAAGTGTCTTGGGTATCACGACGCAGGTGGCTACTGCAGAGACACCTTCCTATGCGGAAACCAAGACTGCAAAAGGGCAAGCGGCACACCTGACCACCACTACTTCCTATGCCCAACAGCAGAGGCCAGAAGAGAAGGAAGCAAAGGTGCAAAAGGAGGAAAAGAAGGAAAAGGTAAATTCACTGAGGAACAGGAGGCCTTCTTGTCACAACTTGCCCCAGAACTGGCAGAGAAGGGCAGAAAGGCATTCTCAAACCGAGCCTCAATGACTCTCAAATCAGCGGGCCAGTCTGAACTGCTGAAGGAAACTGGGCTGGCTGAGTTACCAGTGATGATGATGTTGATGATGGTCACAGCTAACGCAGGTCAGAAGATTGGCACACTTATAGACCTGGCATCCGACACAAATTACATCACTCACAAAGCTGCCGAAAGACTTGGCCTGAGAAGTGAAGACATAGCGCTGGTCGTACATGGAGTTGGAGGCATGACAATGAAAGTCAGGACGAAAAGGTACCTCCTGAAGGTCCGAGTCAAGACTCCCAAGGGGACTGAGCGAGCACATCAACTGGTCTGCTATGGCCTGGAGCAAATTGCAAAGGTCCATCAAGCAACTGAACCCGAAAAGTTGAAAAGCTTCTTCCCAGATGTCCAGCTTGAGGAGTTAGAAAGACCAGAGGAAGTCGAGCTCCTCATAAGCCATCGCGAGGGACGACTCGCACCCCAAAGACTAAAAGTCATCGGTGACCTTGTCCTATGGGAGAGCCCCCTGGGCAAAACAGTCGGTGGAGCACACCCTGACTTGCTCGAAGAAGTGGAGGTGGCAGCATATGAGTCAAGAACCCACTTTGCCCGCTCCATGAGAACCGCTGCTGTCCGATACCAAGAGATCACAGTCCCAGCGTCTGAGCCAGGCCGGCTACAGCAGGACGATGTGGCCCACGCAACTACATCTGCCAGTAACCGTGAATTTCTTGATTGGTGGCACTGGGACAGCATCGGAGCTGCATGTGAGCCGAAATGTGGAAGCTGCCGGTGTGGAAACTGTCCTCCAGGAGGAAAGGACATGACCCTGGCGGAGGAGAGGGAGTTTGAGATCATTAAAGGAGGACTCACCTACAAGATGGAGGACTCCTACTCCTCAACTCCACACTGGGATGCCAAATATCCCTGGACTGAAAATCCAGCCTCTCTCCCCAACAACAAAAGAGCAGTCCAAGCTTGCTTCTTGAGAATGGAAAAGCAACTGAGCAAAGACCCAGACTGGAAAGTTGCATATTCCACCCAGATCCATGAAATGGTCCAAAGAGGCGCAGCCATAAAACTCACCAATGAAGTCATGGAGAAGTGGAAAGGACCAGTTTTGTATGTCAGCCACTTGGTGGAGCCAAATCCCCATTCAGTGACTACACCAGTTCGTATTGTCTGGAACAGCAGCCAAAAATACAACGGAGTGAGCATGAATGATCTTCTCCTAAAAGGACCAGATGTTCTCAACCCCATCAGAGCTGTCCTGCTCCGATTCAGAGAAGGAGTGAACGCAGCTCTGGGCGACATCAGAAAGATGTATAACTCTGTCTGGTTGGAAGAGCGAGAGATGCATCTGCACAGGTTCCTGTGGAGAGACAGCCCAGAAGAGGAAATCAGTGAGTATGCCGTCACCAGAGTCAATATGGGCGACAAACCTGCTGGCTGCATTGCTCAATTGGCCATGAGGGAAACTGCAAGTCTGCCCAACTTCACTCACCTGCAGGATGAACGCAGAGTCATTGAAGAAGACAGCTACGTGGATGACCTGTTGACCTCCCACAATGACCTGAACAGACTTGACCAAATCACAGCTGGAGTTGAAGAGGTCCTAAAGGCTGGAGGCTTCTTCCTCAAACCATGGGTCAGGTCAGGGCAAAGTGGGAGGAAAGAAACTGAAGCGGATGTCCTAAAGCCAGAGCAAGGAAACACCTTGATTCTTCCAAACCAAATAAGAGAAGGAGAGAACAAAGCCCTGGGCATCGGCTACCAGGTGGACAAAGACAAACTGTACATGCTGACGGCGGTTAACTTTTCCAATAGGAAGAAAAAGATGAGAGTTGGCAAAGATCTTCTTGAAGAGGAGGTGAGAGCTGAAACGCCTAACCCACTGACGAGGAGAGCTCTCCTAAGCCAAGTTGCTGCACTGTACGACCCAATCGGCCTAGTTGCACCGGTCAAGCAGAAGGGAGCAATTCTCGTCCGTAAAGCATTCCAAGAAGGAGGGGGTGGCAAGCTGACCCAAGAAACCTGGGATCAACCTCTTTCAGAAAGACTCAGGGAAGAAGCCATACAGCTCTTCGAGGAATATGCCCAGCTTGGACAGGTGAAATTCCACAGGAGCCTCACACCGCCCGACTGGAAAGGGAAACCCTACGGCATCACATTTTCTGACGGAAGTGACAAAACCTATGGTGCTGTGATGTACGTCAGATGGGAGACAAGTCACGGAACTGAAGTTCGATTCGTGGAAGCAAAGGCCAAACTGACACCCCTGGACCAAAAGGGAGATGCTGTAAAAGCAGAAATCTGTGGCGCAGTCTTTGCTGCCAGAATTCGGAAGTACGTGGAGAAACATGCCCGTATGAAGATTGAGAAATGGTTCCACCTACTGGACAGTCAAACAGTCCTCGGGGCCATCCAACGAGAATCATACGGATACCAAACCTTCTTCGCCAACAGAGTGGGCGAAATCCAGATGTCCGGGCCAGTGCAAGACTGGTGGTGGACCAGAGGAGATCTGAACATTGCTGACTTAATAACAAGAGGAGGCAATCCCAAAGACTTAAATGAGGAATCCGCATGGCAAAACGGACCAGAGTTCCTGAAGTGGCCAGTGGAGGAGTGGCCTATTCAGTCAGCTGGAGAAGTTGCAGCCCAGGCCAGGGAGAGTGTAAACAAGCTTCAAAGAAAGGCATTCTCTGCTGCACTGACCAGAGCTCAAGCTAAGATGAGTCGGCAAAAAGAAGACCCACTGGCCACTCCGGAAAAGGAAAGTCCCTGTGAAGAATCGAAACCTATTATGCCAAGAAGAAAACCCACTAGCTGGGTGAAACATCTTGTGGTTGTGAAAAGGTTCAGTAGCCTGACAAAACTGATCAGAGTTGTTGCCTGGACACGACGAGCTGCCGAGCAGTGGCTGAAGAGGAGGTCGAACCCAGGACAACCAAAGTGGGAGGCAACACCCAAGCAGGCTGGATTGGCTGGCACTGAACTAGAAGGTGCACGTGAAGACGTCTTCCTCGCAGCTCAAGAAGGTGTAACATTCCCAGTCACTACTCTGAGCAGATTGGCAGTATTCAAAGATGTGAAAACTGGACTCCTCGTTTGTGCAGGGAGGATCCAGATATTTAACGAAGATGAGACAGCCGTGCCAGTCTTGCCATTTGAAGCATGGGTGTCAACATTGCTGGCACAAGAATCCCATGACGCTAACCACGAGGGGGTAGCAGGAACCCTTCTACGGATGAGGAAGACAGCGTGGATAATAAAGGGCCGGAGAATTGCCAAGAAAGTAGTTGACAGCTGCATAGTTTGCAGAAAGAACAGAGCAAAGAAGTGTCAACAAATCATGGCAGACTTACCTCCAGAGCGAACCACCCCAGCTGCTCCTTTTGAATTCACAACCATGGACCTATTCGGCCCTTATGAAGTGAAGGATGAAGTCAAGAAAAGAACCAGACTGAAAGTGTGGGGAATCGTCTTCAGTTGCATGGCCTCCCGTGCCATACACACTGAACTAGTGAGTGACCAGTCATCCCAAGGCTTCCTCCTCGCCTATCAGAGGTTCACGTCACTCAGAGGACATCCTAGGAAGCTCTGGTCAGACCCCGGCACAAATTTTGTGGGCGCCAAACCTGCTCTGGAACAGCTGTACACATTCCTTGACCGACTGGACAAGTCTCAAGTCGAAGACATGGCTGCCAACCATGGAACAGAATGGTCCTGGAAGATCCACCCTGCGGATTCTCCCCACAGAAATGGTGCTGCAGAAGCGGCTGTCAGAGTGGTCAAACGGGCCCTGACCAATGTCGGCGGAGATGGTGTCTTCACCTGGGGTGAATATCAAACCTTCCTCTACATGGCTGCCAACCTTGCAAATGAGCGACCAATCGATGCAAGAACTCAAAGCAGGGAAGACTGTGTGGAATACATCACCCCGAACTCTCTGCTCCTAGGGCGTGCCAACCCTAAGGGAGATCCTGGAGACTTCCAGTTTGATCGCTATCCTTATAAAAGACTGCAAGTAATTCAAGCTGAAGTCACCAAATTCTGGAAGAAATGGAGCCAACTAGCTGGACCCAACCTCTTCATAAGAAACAAATGGCACACCAAAGAGCGAAATGTTTCTGTCGGAGATGTGGTCTGGTTGGCTGACCAAAATGCCCTGAGAGGACAGTACAAGCTGGCCAGAGTAGTCAGAGCCAATACGGACAGCAAAGGCATCGTAAGAGACGTGCTTGTGAGGACCTTTCCCAGCTATCCTGTCCCCATCAAGAAGACAAGCGACAAAGAAAAACCGACCACGAAAACCAAGAGGCTCAGACATCAAATCCCAGCAACAATCCTGCATAGGGATGTCAGACGCCTCATCATTCTAATTCCCATTGAAGAACAAAGGAAAGAAGGACCTGTGTGACCCCATTGGGTTTTGAAAACCATGAGGGCCAAGTGGGAGGTGTGGAGTTGAAACTCAGTGTGAATGAAGTGTCCCTGCCCTGGAAGTAAGGAGCTGTCTCCTCCTTAATCTTACTCCTTGGTGAAGTACCAGAAAGAACTACATTTCCCAGAACACCAAGGTCAAGATGGCCGCCAATTGGCTGATTCAAGGCAGCTGTTAAGGAATGGTGGTGCTGTCTCATTTCATGCAAGCAAGCAGAGCGGCAAGACGCACAAATCTACAAGATCCATCTTTAAAAGACTTCCAACACACCAATGGTCGGTGAATATACCCACTTTGCAATATGCTGAAATGCTTATTTGTTAAAACTCACCTTGACATGTTGGTTTACTTACCTGTCTTAAATTGTTTTTAGTTTGAACCACAGCAAATTTACTCCAACCTTGAGCATTGATTGCATCTGGGTATTTTCTTACTGTCTGATAATTAAAAAGCTTGAGTTAATTGAATTGTTAAATAAGCTCAATTTAAAGGGATAAAAAGTCAAAGATTATGGTTCAAAGTTAAAAGTAATAAAGATAAAAGCAAAGTTGAAGGATAAAAATGTTAAAACTTTTGCTTAAAGTTAAGCTAATTATACTTACCTTTATGCTTACCTTACTAATTAAGCTACCTTATTAATTAAGCTAATTATACTTACCTTTTACTTACCTTTACTCCGTTTGGTGGATTTACTCAGTTCCATCATGGTAATGAATTTACATGATTGATTACTTAATTGCATGATTAGTTAAATGATTAATTGAGTGAACGATTAAGTAATTAAACGATTGATTGATTAAATTAAATGATCAATTAATTTTGACTTCTTTAAAGTGACTAAAACTACTTTTCTGATTTACTTGTTTCATTTTACTGAGACTGGTTAATTTGACAGTGCATTCACATGCATTTAATCTAAGTGTCTAGAGTCCTTTTGAAAAGTAATGTTAGATAATTTAAAAGTTTAAACAATGGTATTTAAAAGTTTGCAAATTTAACTTTAAAAATAATACCTGTTTGAGTCAGTTGAATTTGAACCTTTTTGTAAATACCTGTACATATATTGTTTTTCCATTGTTAACATTTGTGTTCGAAGGTTAACAACCTGATTGAATGAAGATCAACAGAAAAGAAACCAACAAAGCCAAAAAGTTGGATAAATAAAGTTGATCAATTGGAAATCCGAGTTGTCCTGGTGTCCTTTACGGAGTCAAGAAGTGGAACTTGACACAAACACAAAAAGTTTTTTTTACTCAATATGACAGTAAGTTTATAAAATGCTGAGATAATGTGAAAAAAACAATACAAATGTATTCCAACATGATTCCTAAACCAAACATGCAAAATGTCTAAAAATGCCTGTAATATTGAATCCATGTGAGTTTTACTAGAATCATTTGTTTTTGTAAGGTTTGCAAATACAAAAATTGAGTTTTATGACGGACACAAGTTAGTTTTTTTTACTCATTATAACAGTATAGATGTCATACTATATATTAAAGTTATATGAACATAACTCCAAAACCAAACGTGAATTATGTCCAAAATTGCCTGTAATATTGTATAGATGTGAGTTTTACTAGAATCAGGTTTGCAAATACAAAAATTGGGTTTTATGACAGTATACTGTCACACTCAATATGACAGTATAACTGTCATACTAAATCCATCCATTTTCTTCCGCTTATCCGAGGTCGGGTTGCGGGGGCAGCAGCCTAAGCAGAGAGCCCAGACTTCCCTCTCCCCAGCCACTTCGTCCAGCTCTTCTCGGGGGATCCCCAGGCGTTCCCAGGCCATAGTCTTTCCAATGTATCCTAGGTCTTCCCCATGGCCTCCTGCCGTTCGGACCTAGGGAGGCGTTTGGGTGGCATCCTGAGCAGATGCCCGAACCACCTCATCTGGCTCCTCTCAATGTGGAGGAGCAGCGGCTTTACACTGAGGTCCTCCCAGATGACAGAGCTTCTCACCCTATCTCTAAGGGAGAGACCCACCACCCGGCGGAGGAAACTCATTTCGGCCGCTTGTACCGTGACCTTGTCCTTTCGGTCATAACCCAAAGCTCATGACCATAGGTGAGGATGGGAACGTTGATCGACCGGTAAATTGAAAGCTTTTCCTTCTGGCTCAGCTCCTTCTTCACCACAACGGATCGATATAGCGTCCTCATTACTGAAGACGCCGCACCGATCCGCCTGTAGATCTCACAATCCACTCTATCCTCACTCGTGAACAAGACTCCTAGGTACTTGAACTCCTTCACTTGGGGCAAGATCTCTTTCCCAACCTCGAGATGGCACTCCACCCTTTCCCGGGCAAGAACCATGGACTCGGACTTGGAGGTGCTGATTCTCATCCCAGTCGCTTCACTGCGAACCGATCCAATGAAAGCTGAAGATCTTGGCCAATTGAAGCCATCAGGACCACATCATCTGCAAAAAGCAGAGACCTAATCCTGCAGCCACCAAACCAGGCGCAGTCATGGCGTTGAGGGGATCCTCAAAGCCATGACTGTGCCTAGATATTCTGTCCATTAAAGTTATGAACAGAATCGGTGACAAAGGGCAGCCTTGGCGGAGTCCAACTCTCACTGGAAAGGGGTCCGACTTACTGCCGGCAATGCGGACCAAGCTCTGACACTGATCATACAGGGAGACACCCGCCACAATCAGACATGCCGATACTGCATACTCTCTGAGCACTCCCCACAGGATTTACCGGGGGCCAAGGTCCAATGTCTTCTCCAAGTCCACAAAACTTATGTAGACTGGTTGGGCAAACTCCCATGCACACTCAAGGACCCTGCCGAGAGTATAGAGCTGGTCTACCGTTCCACGACCAGGACGAAAACCACACTGTTCGTCCTGGATCCGAGGTTCCTCCTCTCCATTACACATGAATAGACCTTACCGGGAAGGCTGAGGAGTGTGATCTACGATAGTTGGAACACACCCTCCGGTTCCCCTTCTTAAAGAGAGGAACCACCACCCCGGTCTGCCAATCCAGAGGTACCGCCCCCGATGTAGACGCAATGTTGCAGAGTCTTGTCAACCAAGACTGCCCCACAGCATCCAGAGCCTTAAGGAACTCCGGACGGAGCTCATACCCCCGGGGCCTTGCCACCGAGGAGCTTTTTAACTACCTTGGCAACCTCAGCCCCAGAAATAGGAGAGCCCACCACAGACTTCCCAGGCACTGTTTCCTCATAGGAAGACGTGTTGGTGGGACTGAGGAGGTCTCGCTTGGCCTGTCGGTATGCCCACTGCCTCTGGAGTCCCATGAGCCAAAAGGACCCGGTGGCTCTTTCTTCAGCTTGACAGCATCCCTCACTGCTGGTGGATTACCGCCACGACAGGCACCAAACACCTTGCGGCCACAGCTTCAATCAGCTGGCTCAACAAGAGAGGAACGGAACATGGTCCACTCAGACTCAATGTCCAGCACCTCCCTCGTGACATGTTCAAAGTTCTTCCGGACATGTTCAAAGTTCTTCAGGAGACTCTGCTAGGTGTTCCCAGCAGACCCTTACAATGCGTTTGGGCCTGCCAGGTCTGACCGGCATCCTCCCCTACCATCGGAGCCAGCTCACCACCAGGTGGTGGTTGGTAGAAAGCTCTGCCCCTCTCTTCACCGAGTGTCCAAAACATGAGGCCGCAAATCCCATGACACAACTACAAAGTCAATCATGCGGCCGAGGGTGTCCTTGTGCCAAGTGCACATATGGACACCCTTATGTTTGAACATTGTGTTTGTTATGGACAATCCGTGACAAGCACAAAAGTCCAATAACAAAGCACCACTTGGGTTCAGATCCGGGTGGCCATTTTTCCCAATCACGACTCTCCAGGTTTCACTGTCGTTGCCAACATAGCGTTGAAGTCCACCAGCAGAACAAGGGAATCACCCGAGGGAGCACTCTCCAGTACTCCCTCAAGGGAATCCAAAAAGAGTTGGTACTCTGAGCTGCTGTTTGGTGTGTAAACACAAACAACAGTCAGGACCCGTCACCCAACCCGAAGGCTGAAGGAAGCTACCATCTCGTCTATTGGGTTTAAAGTCCAACGTGCAGGCTTTGAGCCGGGGGGCAACAAGAATTGCCACCCCAGCCTCTCATTAGTTGCAACGCCAGTGTGGAATCTCTTCCACTCTGGCGTTGCAAGTAATGAAAGTTCAGCTCAGTCCAGCCCCTCTGAGAGAACAGGTTCCAGAGCCCTTGCTGTGAGTCCAACTATATCTAGCCGGGAACGTCTCCACCTCAAGCACCAGCTCAGGCTCCTTCCCTCCCAGCGAGGTGACGTTCCATGTCCCAAGAGCGAGCTTATGTAGCCGATAATCGGACCACCAAGTGCCCTGCCTTCGGCTGCCGCCCAGCTCACACTGCACCCTCTATGACCCAGCCCATGAGTGGTGAGCCCTGGAGGGGGGATCCACGTTGCCTCTTCGAGCTGAGCACGGCTGGGCCCCATGGGGACAGGCCCGTCAATCGCCATCGTGCCACACCTCTGGGCCTGGCTCCACAGGGGAGCCACGGTGACCTGCGTCCGGGCGAGAAAAAATCTAGGTCCTCAATTGTACTTTTAATAAAGGTCTTTGAGCTGCTCTTTGTCTGATCCCTCACCTAGGACCTGTTTGTCTTGGGAGACCATAGAAGCCCCCGGACAACATAGTTCCTGGATCAGTGGGACACGCAAACCACAAAGGTGGCGGCTCAGAAAGCAGGTTATATAAATATAACTCCAAAACCAAACATGCAATATGTCTAAACATGCCTGTAATATTGTATCAATGTGAGTTTTCCTAGAATCGGTTGTTTTTGTAAGGTTTGCAAATACAAAAATTAGGTTTTACTCTCAATGACAAAATCACACTCAATATGACAGTTATTTAAACATAACTCATAAACCACACAAAAAAATGGCTAATAATGCCTGAAATAATGAATCATTGGGAGTTTTACTGAGTTTTACATTTTGCAAACACAAAAAGTAGTTTTTTACTTGACTGTAATGTTCTTAGAAACCTGAGATAATGGGAAAAAAGCAATACAAATGTATTTAAACCTAACTCCTAAACAACACAGGCAAAATGGCTAATAATGCCTAGGGAGACATGTAACGTTGTTAGTTTAAAAAAATGATCTTTTGTAAAGATATCAAAGACACAAGCTAGTTTTTTTTAATTCAATATGACAGTATAACAGTCATACTAAATATGAAAGTTATATAAACATAACTCCAAAACCAAACATGTGTCATGTCTAAAAATGCCTGTAATAATGTATTTATGTGAGTTTGTAAGGTTTGCAAAAACAAAAAGTAGTTTTTTACTCAATATGAAAGTAATGTTCTTAGAATCCTGAGATAATGCGAAAAAAGCAATACAAATGTATTCAAACACAAATTTTAAACCAAACATGTAAAATGTCTAAAAATGCCTGTAATATTGAATCTCTATAAGTTTTACTAGAATCAATTGTTTTTGTAAGGTTTGCAAATAGAAAAATTAGGTTTTACACATAATGACATTAAAACTGTAACACTCAATGTGACAATTATTTATTTATAACTCCTAACCACACATGAAACATGTCTAATAATGCGTGAGTGTTACTAGAAACATTTTCTTTTGTAAGGTTTGCAAAGACAGGTTAGTTTTTTTTACTCAATATGACAGTATAACTGCCACACTCAATATGACAGTTATTTAAACATAACTCTTAAACTACACATGAAAAATGACTAACAATGCCTGAAATAATGCATTCTTGTAAGTTTTACTCGAAACATATGCTTTTTTAAGGCTTGCAAACACAAAAAATATTTTTTTACTCAATATGACAGTAATGTTCTAAAATTCTGAGAAAAAACGAACAAATCAAAAAAAATGATTCCAACATAATTCCTAAACCACATATGCAAAATGTCTAAAAATGTCTGTAATATTGAATCCATGTGAGTTTTACTAGATTTAAATGATTTTGTAAGGTTTGCAAATACATAAATTAGGTTTTACTTACTATGTCATAACTGACAGTATATGACAGTTATTTAACCATAACTCAAACCACACATGAAAAATGGCTAATAATGCCTGAAATAATGCATCCTTGGCCGTTTTACTCGAAACACATGCTTTTTTAAATCTTGCAAACACAAAAAGTAGTTTTTTTTACTCAATATGACTGTAATGTTCTTAAAATCCTGAGATAATGCGAAAAAAGCAATAAAAATGTATTTAAACATTACTCCTAAACAACATATGCAAAATGGCTAATAATGCCTGGAAACATGTATATTTGTTAGTTTTACTGGAAAAATTATCTTTTGTAAAGTTTGCAAAGACACAAGCCAGTTTTTTTTTATTCAATATGACAGTATAACAGTCATATTAAATATGAAAGTTATATTAACATAACTCCAAAACCAAACATGTGTCATGTCTAAAAATGCCTGTAATAATGTATTAATGTGAGTTTGTAAGGTTTGCAAAAACAAAAAGTAGTTTTTTACTCAATATGAAAGTAATGATCTTAGAATCCTGAGATAATGCGAAAAAAGCAATAAAAATGTATTTAAACTTAACTCCTAAACAACCCAGGCAAAATGGGTAATAATGCCTGGAGACATGTATCTTTGTTAGTTTTACTAGAAAATGTATCTTTTGTAAAGTTTGCAAAGACACAAGCTAGTTGTTTTTATTCAATAAGACAGTATAACAGTCATACTAAATATGAAAGTTATATAAACATAACTCCAGAACCAAACGTGTGTCATGTCTAAAATTGCCCATAATAATGTATTTATGTGAGTTTGTAAGGTTTGCAAAAACAAAAAGTAGTTTTTTCCTCAATATGAAAGTAAGGATTTTAGAATCCTGAGATAATGCGAAAAAAGCAATAAAAATGTATTTAAACATAATTCCTAAACAACCCATGCAAAATGGCTAATAATGCCTGGAGACATGTATCTTTGTTAGTTTTACTAGAAAAAATGATCTTTTGTAAAGATATCAAAGACACAAGCTAGTTTTTTTTATTCAATATGACAGTATAACAGTCCTACTAAATATGAAAGTTATCAAAACATAACTCCAAAACCAAACATGTGTTGTGTCTAAAAATGCCTGTAATAATGTATTTATGTGAGTTTGTAAGGTTTGCAAAAACAAAAAGTAGTTTTTTACTCAATATGAAAGTAATGATCTAAGAATCCTGAGATAATGCGAAAAAAGCAATAAAAATGTATTTCAACATAATTCCTAAACAACCCATGCAAAATGGGTAATAATGCCTGGAGACATGTATCTTTGTTAGTTTTACTAGAAAAATGATCTTTTGTAAAGTTTGCAAAGACACAAGCTAGTTTTTTTTAATTCAATATGACAGTATAACAGTCATATTAAATATAAAAGTTATATAAACATAACTCCAAAACCAAACATGTGTCATGTCTAAAAATGCCTGTAATAATGTATTTATGTGAGTTTGTAAGGTTTGCTAAAACAAAAAGTAGTTTTTTACTCAATATGAAAGTAATGATCTAAGAATCCTGAGATAATGCGAAAAACGCAATAAACATGTATTTAAACATAATTCCTAAACAACCCATGCAAAATGGGTAATAATGCCTGGAGACATGTATCTTTGTTAGTTTTACTAGAAAAATGATCTTTTGTAAAGTTTGCAAAGACACAAGCTAGTTTTTTTTTATTTAATATGACAGTATAACAGTCATACTAAATATAAAAGTTATATAAACATAACTCCAAAACCAAACATGTGTCATGTTTAAAAATGTCTGTAATAATGTATTTATGTGAGTTTGTAAGGTTTGCAAAAACAAAAAGTAGTGTTTTACTCAATATGAAAGTAATGATCTTAGAATCCTGAGATAATGCGAAAAAAGCAATACAAATGTATTCAAACACAACTTTTAAACCAAACATGTAAATTGTCTAAAAATGCCTGTAATATTGAATCTATGTACGTTTTACTAGAATCAATTGTTTTTGTAAGGTTCGCAAATACAAAAATTAGGTTTTACACATAATGACATTATAACTTTAACACTCAATATGAAAGTTATTTAATTATAACTCCTAAATACACATGAAACATGTCTAATAGCGTGAAAAAAATTATTTTTGTGAGTGTTGTTTAGAAACATTTTCTTTTGTAAGGTTTGCAAAGACACAAGTTAGTTTTTTTTTAACTAAATATGACAGTATAACGCCACACTCAATATGACAGTTATTTAAACATAACTCCTAAACCACACCTGAACAATGGCTAATAATGCCTGAAATAATGCATCTTTGGGAGTTTTACTGGAAACATATGCTTTTTTTAAGGCTTGCAAACACAAAAATTATTTTTTTACTCAATATGACAGTAATGTTCTAAAAATCCTGAGATAATGTGAAAAAAGCAATACAAATGTATTACAACATAATTCCTAAACCAAACATGCAAAATGTCTGAAAATGCCTGTAATATTGAATCCATGTGAGTTTTATTTGAATCAGTTGTATGGTTTGCTAATACAAAAATTGGGTTTTATGACAAACACAATTTAGTTATTTTACTCAATATAACAGTTTAGCTGTCATACTATATATGAAAGTTATATAAACATAACTCCAAAACCAAACATGCATTATGTCCAAAACTGCCTGTAATATTGTATATATGTGAGTTTTACTAGAATCAGGGTTGCAAATACAAAAATTGGGTTTTATGACAGTATACTGTCACACTCAATATGACACTTATTTAAACATAACTCAAACAACACATGCAAAATGGCTAATAATGCCTGGAGCATGTATCTTAGTTAGTTTTACTAGAAAAATTGTATTTTGTAAGGTTTGCAAAGACACAAGTTAGTTGTTTTTTTTATTCAATATGACAGTATAACTGTCATACTAAATATGAAAGTTATATAAACATTACTCTAAAACCAAACATGCATTATGTCTAAAAATGTCTGTAATATTGTATCTGTGTGAGTTTTACTAGATTTAGTTGTTTTTGTAAGGTTTGCAAATACAAAATAAGGGTTTTACTCACTATGACAGTTTACTGTCACACTCAATCTGACAGTTATTTATTTAAACATAACTCCTAAACCACACATGCAAAATGGCTAATAATGCCTGGAGATATGTATCTTTGTGAGTTTTACTAGAAACATTATATTGTGTAAGGTTTAGTTAGTTTTTGTACTCAATCTGACAGTATAACTGTCATTCTAAATCCATCCATTTTCTTCCGGGGGCAGCAGCCTGAGCAGAAAATCCCAGACTTCCCTCTCCCCAGCCACTTCGTCCAGCTCTTCTCGGGGTATTCCGAGGCGTTCCCAGGCCAGCCGGGGACATAGTCTTTCCAATGTGTCCTAGGTCTTCCCCGTGGCCTCCTGCCACACCTCCCTAGAGGCGTTCGGGTGGCACCCTGAGCAGATGCCCGAACCACCTCATGGCTCCTCTCAATGTGGAGGAGCAACGGCTTTACTTTGAGTTCCTCCCGGATGACAGAGCTTCTCACCCTGTCTCTAAGGGAGAGACCCACCACCCGGCAGAGGAAACGCATTTCGGCCGCTTGTCCTTTCGGTCATAACCCAAAGCTGGTAACGTAGATCGACGGTAAATTGAGAGCTTTTCCTTCTGGCTCAGCTCCTTCTTCACCACAACGGATCGATATAGCGTCCTCAATACTGAAGACGCCGCACCAATCCGCCTGTGGATCTCTCGATCCACTCTATCCTCACTCGTGAACAAGACTCCTAGGTACTTGAACTCCTCCACTTGGGGCAAGATCTCCTCCCCAACCTGGAGATGGCACTCGACCCTTTCCTGCGTGGACTTGGACTTGGAGGTGCTGATTCTCATCCCAGTCGCTTCACACTCAAGGACCCTGCCGAGAGTATAGACCTGGTCTACCGTTCCACGACCAGGACGAAAACCACACTGTTCGTCCTGGATCCGAGTTTCCTCCTCTCCAGTACACATGAATAGACCTTACCGGGAAGGCTGAGGAGTGTGTTTCACGATAGTTGGAACACACCCTCCGGTTCCCCTTCTTAAAGAGAGGAACCACCACCCCGGTCTGCCAATCCAGAGGTACCGCCCCCAATGTTCACGCGATGTTGCAGAGTCTTGTCAGCCAAGACAGCCCCACAGTATCCAGAGCCTTAAGGAACTCATCCACCACCGGGGCCTTGCCACAGAGGAGCTTTTTAACTACCTAGGCAACCTAAGCCCCAGAAATAGGAGAGTCCACCACAGATTCCCCAGGCACTGCTTGGCCTGTCGGTATGCCCGCTGCCTCTGGAGTCCCATGAGCCAAAAGGACCCGATAGGCTCTTTCTTCAGCTTGACGGCATCCCTCACTGCTGGTGGCCACCAGCGAATTCTAGGATTACCGCCACGACAGGCACCAAACACCTTGCGGCCACAGCTCCAATCAGCAGACTCGACAAGAGAGGCACGGAACATGGTCCACTCAGACTCAATGTCCAGCACCTCCCTCGTGACATGTTCAAAGTTCTTCCTTATGTTTGAACATTGTGTTTGTTATGGACAATCCGTGACGAGCACAAAAGTCCAATAACAAAGCACCACTTGGGTTCAGATCCGGGTGGCCATTTTTCCCAATCACAACTCTCCAGGTTTCACTGTCCTTGCCAACATGAGCATTGAAGTCCCCCAACAGAACAAGGGAATCACCCGAGGGAGCACTCTCCAGTACTCCCTCAAGGGAATCCAAAAAGAGTGGGTACTCTGAGCTGCTGTTTGGTGCGTAAACACAAACAACAGTCAGGACCCGTCACCCAACCCGAAGGCGGAGGGAAGCTACCATCTCGTCTACTGGGTTAAAGTCCAACGTGCAGGCTTTGAGCAACAACAATTGCCACCCCAGCCTCTCATTGCTTGCAACGCCAGAGTGGAAGAGAGTCCAGCCCCTCTTGAGAGAACAGGTTCCAGAGCCCTTGCTGTGCGTCGAAGTGAGTCCAACTATATCTAGCCGGAACTTCTTCACCTGGCGCACCAGCTCAGGCTCTTTCCCTCCCAGCGAGGTGACGTTCCACGTCCCAAGAGCGAGCTTATGTAGCCGATAATCGGACCGCCAAGTGCCCTGCCTTCGGCTGCCGCCCAGTTCACACTGCATCCGACCTCTATGACCTCAATGGGCCCAAGAGTGGTGAGCCCATTGGAGGGTTGACCCACGTTGCCTCTTCGAGCTGAGCCCGGCAGGGCCCCATGGAGACAGGCCCGGCCACCAGTCGCTCGCCATCGTGCCCCACCTCTGCGCCTGGCTCCACAGGGGAGCCACGGTGACCTGCGCCTGGGCGAGAAAAAATGTAGGTCCTCGATTAGTACTTTTCATAAAGGTCTTTGAGCTGCTCTTTGTCTGATCCCTCACCTAGGACCTTTTCTCAGGGGATCCCGAGGCGTTCCCAGGCCAGTCGGGAGACATAGTGTTCCCAATGTGTCCTGGGTCTTCCCGTGGCCTCCAGGATGACAGAGCTTCACCTTCACCAGGGGTGTCAAACTCAAACACAGAGTGGGCCAAAGTTTAAAACTGAACAAAGGCCAAGGTTGAACAAATTAACCTTTTACTAGGGACCCAAACAAGTTTTGCATTGAATATTGAACAAGCAAGGCTTATATAACTTTATAGTGACATGCAAAATGGAGTTTCAAATAATAATAATAATAATTAAAAAATATCAATTGCATATCAAATACAATTTAAATAAAAATTGAATGCCTCTTTTCTATTTGCAGCCTTCTGAGGTAAATATCAACATTAACTTTTTCCACAGGCTAATACATTTGAAAATAAAATAAAAATGAATAAAACAACCATTCAGGACATTAAACTGCTCAGTTTGCAACACACTGATCTAATTTGATGTGCCCAAGCCAGATACCTGGCATCTTTTTTTAGATGCTAGTTCTTTAACGTCGGGGCTCAGGCTTTGAGCTGAGGCAACTTTCATTATCGAACGAAGGTGTTCAACAGTCATATCTCGTACACCCAATTCTAACATCATTCACACCCAGTCACAAGAAATGTGCAGCTTCAGCACGCATACACAAATGAATGCAACGCATACTTCATCAACAGCGATACAGGTTACACTGAGAGTGCCAGTATAAAAAACTTTAACACTGTTAGAAATATACGCCACACTGTGAACCCACACCAAACAAAAATAAAAAACACTTTTCAGGAGAACATAACATAACATAAACACAAAAGAACAAATACCCAGAATCTTTTGCAGCACTAACTCTTTCGGGACGCTACAAAATACACCCCCGCTACCACCAAACCCCCCCCGCCCCCCCACACACACACACCTTGTAGCGTCCCGGAAGATTTAGTGCTACAAAGGGTTCCGGGTATTTGTTCTGTTGTGTTTATGTTGTGTTACGGTGCGGATGTTCTCCCGAAATGTGTTTGTCATTCTTGTTTGGTGTGGATTCACAGTGTGGCGTATATTTCTAAAAGTGTTAAAGTTTTTTATTTGGCTACCGTCAGTGTAACCTGTATCGCTGTTGATGAAGTATGCGTTGCATTCAATTGTGTGTGGGTGCAGAAGCTGCACTGACATGAAACTGGGCCGGCACTCGTTTGACTAGCTGAAAAAAAAAAAAAAAAAATCGGGAGGAGTGCTGGATTCACTCCTGGGAGGGTTGGCAAGTATTAGAAGTTGCGGTGAATGCAGTGTTACAGCGGCACTGCCGCAATGTATAATCGACGGTCCAGCTTTAGTGTTAATTTGATATTGCCTCAAGGGCCAAGTCAAATTACACGTTGGGCCAAATTTGGCCCACGGGCCAGAGTTCGACACCCATGACCTTCACTGTAAAAAATTACTGTAAAAATAAAAAATAAAATTACAGTTATATACTCCATCCATCCATCCATTTTATACCGCTTATTCCCTTCGGGGTCGCGGGGGGCGCTGGAGCCTATCTCAGCTACAATCAGGCGGAAGGCGGGGTACACCCTGGACAAGTCGCCACCTCATCGCAGGGCCAACACAGATAGACAGACAACATTCACACTCACATTCACACACTAGGGCCAATTTAGTGTTGCCAATCAACATATCATGTTCTTCTTAAATGCAGTTAAGTACTGTAAATTTTGTTGCATTTTTCAAAAAATATCGACCAGCAGTAAGTTACTGTAAAACCTACAGTGTAATTCAGTATTTTTCAGACTTGTTTCTTGGGTCCGCCCACAATTCGTCCAACCGAGCTTCATTTCACCTGGCCGACCCTGCTAAATCCATCCTACTGCATCGTGTGTTTTTGATAACAAGGTAAGAGTCACTTGTACCTTGATGTGTCATTTTCTGTTTGAATTACTTTATATATATATTTATAAAGTCCGAAATGACATAGCGTCACAGTCAGCATCACAGACACTATCGTTGACCACGCGCATGTACCGCCGCATGCTAGCTAGCTAAGTTTTCTTCTTTTTTGTCATAGTCATCATAAAAGATGATAACTTGCAACATATGTGCTACGACTTGCAGCAATGTATTTGCGTATGTTAGACACATGCGAAGTCATAGTTGTATGCCTAATGCATCGTTTTAGTGTGCTTTCCCTAAATGCACAAGAGTTTTTTCCAACTTCTCAGCCTTCAAAACTCACAGCCGTCGTCATAAATATGGCAAGAGTAGGACTGATATGTATAGCGCAGAAGGTTTACCTTGTAATATTGTCTCATGTAGCGCGAAGTGCGATGATATACGGGCCTTTCTCCTGCATTTGAAAAGTCATATTACCGAAGGTAGGACAGTTACGTGCCCCTTCAGTCAATGTGAAAAAAGATTTACAGTTAAGTCTACTTTCACATCGCACGTGTCAAGGAAGCACTACGGCTACACTGAACGAAGTTTGACTTGCTCAACAGCAAATCCAAGCAGCTCTTGTGTTATTAACACTGATGATGACTATTGTGATATGTAACTTGAGAATTCAGGATATTCCTGTTATGAAGACATAGAGGTCTACTTGCATTAAAAAAATGTTCACAGCACTGAAAAAAGGTTGAGAACCACTGCCTTAGGACAGTGGTTCTCAACCTTTTTTCAGTTATGTACCCCTGTGAACATTTTTTAAATTCAAGTACCCCCTAATCAGAGCAAAGCATTTTTGTTTGAAAAAAAGAGATAAAGAAGTAAAATACAGCACTATGTCTTCAGTTTCTGATTTATTAAATTGTATAACAGTGCAAAATATTGCTCACTTGTTGTGGTCTTTCTTGAACTATTTGGAAAAAAAGATATAAAAATAACTAAAAACTTGTTGAAAAATAAACAATTGATTCAATTATATTTAAAGATTTTTACACATAGAAGTAATCAACTTAAAGTGCCCTCTTTGGGGATTGCAATAGAGATCCATCTGGATTCATGAACTTCATTCTCAACATTTCTTCACAAAAAAAGAAATCTTTAACATCAATATTTATGGAACATGTCCACTACGCTTTAACCAAGCCTCCATTGTTTTCTACATGGATAGTAGATTGACAGTTGGTGCCGTGTGGCACCGCCAGGTAGGGTCAAACCATCATGGCATGGGGGAAACTCTGGCTTTATGGTAATGAATGGAATAGCCTACTTGATTAGTTGTTCAGTTTATGAACTTACATTCATATTTTGTCGAAGTATTATTCAATAAATATATTTATAAAGGATTTTTGAATTGTTGCTATTTTTAGAATATTTAAAAAAAATCTCACGTACCCCTTGGCATACCTTCAAGTACCCCCAGGAGTACGCGTACCCCCATTTGAGAACCACTGCCTTAGGAGACTAGATGTAAACAGAGTAAAGAGAGAGCGAGTGAGGTGGCCATTCCAAATACTTTTAAAATGCTACCCATATTGGATACTGTTTAGGAACATAAACTGCATTTCTTGACTGTACCAGTTGCTGGTGACAAAGTCACAATAAAACGTTGGGTGATCAGCATGGAAGGTGATGTCATCTGCAAAGGCGTCCAATTTAGCTTAATCTCAGGGCTTGCTGCCCTTCTTGCCACCTACTATGTGTTCAACTTGGAATACCAAGAGGAAGGTCCTCGGACATTGGAATTTGTTCAAAGGTAAATCCTCTTGATACTGTTAAAATACTGTTAGGATATTTTATTTTATATTTCTCACCTCTGTTCAGGAATTTGACTTGTCATTTCCCCAATTTTGTGCCTTAAATCAATGACTCTTCCGTTCCTTTCTTATTAGGGACCGAAGCACCAGTTTGACTCTAGGATACAGAGAAGGTAGGTAATGTGCAGGTAAAGATATGTTGACTGGGTCAAAGAAGGAAGCACCTGTTTGACCCCAGGATGCAGAAAAAGTAGGTAATTTGCAGGTAAAGATATGTTGACTGGATGATGGCAGGAAGCACCAGCTTGACCCGAGAATGCAGAGCAAGTAGGTAATGTGCGGGTGAAGATATGTTGAATGGGTAAAGGCAGGAAGCACCACTGTGACCCCACCATGCAGGGAAGGTAGGCTATGTTGAATGGGTGAAAGAAGGAAGCGCAGGTGTGGTCGAGGCCATGCAGACAAGGTAGGTATGTGCAGGTGAAGATATGTTGTATGGTGAAAGAAAGAAGCACCAGTGTGACCCAAGGATGCAGGGAAGGTAGGTAATGTGCAGGTAAAGATATGTTGAATGGGTGAAGGCAGGAAACACCAGCTAGACGCCAGGATACAGAGAAGGTAGGTAATGTGCAGGTAAAGATATGTTGAATGAGTAAAGGCAGGAAACACCAGCTTGACTCCAGGATACAGAGAAGGTAGGTAATGTGCAGGTAAAGATATGTTGAATGGGTAAAGGTAGAAAGCACCAGCGTGACCACACTATGCAGAGAAGGTAGGTAATGTGCAGGTAAAGATATGTTGAATGGGTAAAGGCAAGAAGCACCAGTGTGACCCCAGGATGCAGAAAAGATAGGTAATGAGCAGGTAACGATATGTTAAATGGGTGAAAGCAGGAAACATCAGCGTAAATACACGGTCCCGTAGATGGAGAGAAAACATAAATAGAGAGAGGGATTGGGGAGGCTTTAGCATTGTCTTCCTCTCTGAATTTGTCTTAATGGGTTTTAGAGCATTCACTCATCTACAGCTGTGGTTATGGTATAGGCTCACATATATCCTAAAATTGATATTAATATTTGTGCAGTGCATATTCCTAAATAACAATGTGAGGGGGGTTCTGTATCGACTGCAAGTAATCTTCAATCACAACAGAATATCTAATATGCTTTCTCTCTTTTTTAGGCGATTCATTGGCGTTAACCCTGAGAGGGGAACAAAGGCTAGCCAGGGAAAGGTGGTGTCCAAGAAGACCGGGAAGCTGGTCCAGAAAAAGGCAGCAACTGTAAATCCTCACGTAGCCACCCTTATAAAACATCTCACAGACTTTGAGTGGGGCGTTATGTAGCCGACAACTAAACACTGGACTCGTGTTCAGTGTTTTGTCTCCAGTTAGAAATTAAGTGGACATGTTATAAATGTTAAAATGCTTTACTGAAAATAAGAAGAATGCACTAAATGTACATTGAATGTATTTGATGCACTTTAAAATAATTGGTTAATAAAAACATAATCTTGCAAGGCCATTTCTCCAGTCATTTTTATGCCAGCAGATTGCAGGGGTTTTGATTTTGAAAAATTAAAAGTTCAACTCATTAACTTCTAGTGGCATTATACTGTAAAGCTCAGTCTAAAGTGCTTACAATTATTTTACTGTAATTAACTGTTAATGGATATTACAGTAGATACACTAAAATAACAGTGTAATGCCGCTAAACAGATGACAGTATTATGCTGTGAAGCGTATATTTGATACAGCACAGTACTGTGATACTTTTTAAAGTAATAAACTGTAGTGATACATCACAGTATGTGTGCTGTAGAAAAACAGTTTTATACTGGAACCATTAGCTGCCAGTAGGTTACTGTAATTAAACGGTGAAAATTGTTACAGTAAGGGAGAGACCCGCCACCCAGCGGAGAAAACTCATTTCGGCCACTTGTACCCGTGATCTTGTCCTTTCGGTCATAACCCAAAGCTCATGACCATAGGTGAGGATGGGAACGTAGATTGACCGGTAAATTGAGAGCTTTTCCTTCTGGCGCAGCTCCTTCTTACCACAACGAATCGATATAGCGTCCTCATTACTGAAGACGTCGCACCGATCAGCCTGTGCATCTCACGATCCACTCTTCCCTCACTCATGAACCAGGTACTTGAACTCATCCACTTGGGGCAAGATCTCCTGCCCAACCTCGAGATGGCACTCCACCCTTTCCCGGGCGAGAACCTTGGACTTGGAGGTGCTGATTCTCATCCCAGTCGCTTCACACTCGGCTGCGAACCAATCCAATGAGAGCTGAAGATCCTGGCCAGTTAAAGCCATAAGGACCACATCATCTGCAAAAAGGAGAGACCTAATCCTGCAGCCACCAAACCGGATCCCCTCAACGCCATGACTGCGCCTAGAAATTCTGTCCTTAAAATGTATGAACACATTTGGTGACAAAGGGCAGCCAAAACGAGGGTTGGACTCCGGTCCAACCCTCACTGGAAAGGGATCCGACTTACTGCTGGCAATGCGGACCAAGCTCTGACACTGATCATACAGGGAGCGACCCGCCACAATCAGACATGCCGATACCCCATACTCTCTGAGCACTCCCCACAGGACTTCCCGGGGTGGCCACGGTCGAATGTCTTCTCCAAGTCCACAAAGCACATGTAGACTGGTTGGACAAACTCCCATGCACACTGAAGGACCCTGCCGAGAGTATAGAGCTGGTCTACCGTTCCACGACCAGGACGAAAACCACACTGTTCGTCCTGGTTCCGAGGTTCCTCCTCTCCAGTACACATGAATAGACCTTACCGGGAAGGCTGAGGAGTGTGATCTACGATAGTTGGAACACACCCTCCGGTTCCCCTTCTTAAAGAGAGGAACCACCACCCCGGTCTGCCAATCCAGAGGTACCGCCCCTGATGTCCACGCGATGTTGCAGAGTCTTGTCAACTAAAACATCCCCACAGAATACAGAGCCTTAAGGAGCTCATCCACCCCCGGGGCCTTGCCACCGAGGAGCTTTTTAACTACCTTGGCAACCTCAGCCCCAGAAATAGGAGAGCCCACCACAGATTCCCCAGGCACTGCTTGGCCTGTCGGTATGCCCGCTGCCTCTGGAGTCCCATGAGCCAAAAGGACCAGATAAGCTCTTTCTTCAGCTTGACGGCATCCCACCAGCGGGTTCTAGGATTACCGCCACGACAGGCACCAAACACCTTGCGGCCACAGCTCCAATCAGCTGGCTTGACAAGAGAGGCACGGAACATGATCCATTCAGACTCAATGTCCAGCACCTCCTTTGTGACATGTTCAAAGTTCCTCCGGAGGTAGAAAAAGAAACTCTCTCTGACAGGAGACTCTGCTAGGCATTCCCAAAAGACTCTCACAATGCGTTTGGGCCTGCCAGGTCTGTCCGGGATCCTACCCCACCATCGGAGCCAGCTCACCAGGTGGTGATCGGTAGAAAGCTCGCCCCTCTCTTCACCCGAGTGTCCAAAACATGAGGCCGCAAATCCCATGACACAACTACAAAGTCAATAATGGAACTGTGGCCGAGGGTGTCCTGGTGTCAAGTGCACATATGGACACCCTTATGTTTGAACATTGTGTTTGTTATGGACAATCCGTGACGAGCACAAAAGTCCAATAACAAAGCACCACTTGGGTTCAGATCCGGGTGGCCATTTTTCCCAATCACGACTCTCCAGGTTTCAAAGTCGTTGCCAACATGAGCGTTGAAGACCCCCAGCAGAACAAAGAAATCACCCGAGGGAGCACTCTCAAGGGAATCCAAAAAGAGTGGGTACTCTGAGCTGCTGTTTGGTGCGTAAACACCAACAACAGTCAGGACCCGTCACCCAACCCGAAAGCGGAGGGAAGCTACCATCTCGTCTTCTGGGTTAAGTCCAACGTGCAGGCTTTGAGCCGGGGGGCAACAAGAATTGCCAACCCAGCCTCTCATTACTTGCAACGCCAGAGTGGAAGAGAGTCCAACCCCTCTTGAGAGAACAGGTTCCAGAGCCCTTGCTGTGCGTCGAAGTGAGTCCAGCTTTATCTAGCCGGGAACTTCTCCACCTCGCGAGGTGACGTTCCACGTCCCAAGAGCGAGCTTATGTAGCCGATAATCGGACCGCCAAGTGCCCTGCCTTCAGCTTCCGCCCAGCTAACACTGCACCCGACCTCTATGACCCAGCCCATGAGTGGTGAGCCTATTGCAGGGGGGACCCACGTTGCCTCTTCGAGCTGGGCCCCATGGGCACCAGTCGCTCACCATCGTGCCCCACCTCTGGGCCTGGCTCCACAGGGGAGCCACGGTGACCCGCGTCCGGGCGAGAAAATATCTAGGTCCTCGATTTGTACTTTTCATAAAGGTCTTTGAGCTGCTCTTTGTCTGATTCCTCACCTAGGACCTGTTTGTCTTGGGGGACCCTACCAGGGGGCATAGAAGCCCCCGGACAACATAGCTCCTAGGATCAGTGGGACACGCAAACCACAAAGGCGGCGGCTCAGAAAGCAGGTTATATAAACATAACTCCAAAACCAAACATGCAAGATGTCTAAACATGCCTGTAATATTGTATCAATGTGAGTTTTACTAGAATCGGTTGTTTTTTTAAGGCTTGCAAACACAAAATTTTTTTTTTACTCAATATGACAGTAAGTTCTTAAAATGCTGAGATAATGTGAAAAAAGCAATACAAATGTATTCCAACATGATTCCTAAACCAAACATGCAAAATGTCTAAAAATGCCTGTAATATTGAATCCATGTGAGTTTTACTAGAATCATTTGTTTTTGTAAGGTTTGCAAATACAAAAATTGAGTTTTATGACGGACACAAGTTAGTTTTTTTACTCATTATAACAGTATGGATGTCATACTATATATTAAAGTTATATAAACATAACTCCAAAACCAAACGTGCATTATGTCCAAAATTGCCTGTAATATTGTATAGATGTGAGTTTTACTAGAATCAGGTTTGCAAATACAAAAATTGGGTTTTATGACAGTATACTGTCACACTCAATATGACAGTATAACTGTCATACTAAATCCATCCATTTTCTTCCGCTTATCCGAGGTCGGGTTGCGGTGGCAGCAGCCTAAGCAGAGAGCCCAGACTTCCCTCTCCCCAGCCACTTCGTCCAGCTCTTCTCGGGGGATCCCCAGGCGTTCCCAGGCCATAGTCTTTCCAATGTATCCTAGGTCTTCCCCATGGCCTCCTGCCGTTCGGACCTAGGGAGGCGTTCGGGTGGCATCCTGAGCAGATGCCCGAACCACCTCATCTGGCTCCTCTCAATGTGGAGGAGCAGCGGCTTTACACTGAGTTCCTCCCAGATGACAGAGCTTCTTACCCTATCTCTAAGGGAGAGACCTACCACCCGGCGGAGGAAACTCATTTCGGCCGCTTGTACCCGTGACCTTGTCCTTTCGGTCATAACCCAAAGCTCATGACCATAGGTGAGGATGGGAACGTTGATCGACCGGTAAATTAAAAGCTTTTCCTTCTGGCTCAGCTCCTTCTTCACCACAACGGATCGATATAGCGTCCTCATTACTGAAGACGCAGCACCGATCCGCCTGTAGATCTCACAATCCACTCTATCCTCACTCGTGAATAAGACTCCTAGGTACTTGAACTCCTTCACTTGGGGCAAGATCTCTTTCCCAACCTCGAGATGGCACTCCACCCTTTCCCGGGCGAGAAACCATGGACTCGGACTTGGAGGTGCTGATTCTCATCCCAGTCGCTTCACTGCGAACCGATCCAATGAAAGCTGAAGATCTTGGCCAGTTGAAGCCATCAGGACCACATCATCTGCAAAAAGCAGAGACCTAATCCTGCAGCCACCAAACCAGGCGCAGTCATGGCGTTGAGGGGATCCTCAAAGCCATGACTGCGCCTAGATATTCTGTCCATTAAAGTTATGAACAGAATCGGTGACAAAGGGCAGCCTTGGCGGAGTCCAACCCTCACTGGAAAGGGGTCCGACATACTGCCGGCAATGCGGACCAAGCTCTGACACTGATCATACAGGGAGACACCCGCCACAATCAGACATGCCGATACTCCATACTCTCTGAGCACTCCCCACAGGATTTCCCGGGGGCCAAGGTCGAATGTCTTCTCCAAGTCCACAAAACTTATGTAGACTGGTTGGGCAAACTCCCATGCACACTCAAGGACCCTGCCGAGAGTATAGAGCTGGTCTACCGTTCCACGACCAGGACGAAAACCACACTGTTCGTCCTGGATCCGAGGTTCCTCCTCTCCATTACACATGAATAGACCTTACCGGGAAGGCTGAGGAGTGTGATCTACGATAGTTGGAACACACCCTCCGGTTCCCCTTCTTAAAGAGAGGAACCACCACCCCGGTCTGCCAATCCAGAGGTACCGCCCCCGATGTAGACGCAATGTTGCAGAGTCTTGTCAACCAAGACTTCCCCACAGCATCCAGAGCCTTAAGGAACTCCGGACGGAGGAGCTTTTTAACTACCTTGGCAACCTCAGCCCCAGAAATAGGAGAGCCCACCACAGACTTCCCAGGCACTGTTTCCTCATAGGAAGACGTGTTGGTGGGACTGAGGAGGTCTCGCTTGGCCTGTCGGTATGCCCACTGCCTCTGGAGTCCCATGAGCCAAAAGGACCCGGTGGCTCTTTCTTCAGCTTGACAGCATCCCTCACTGCTGGTGGATTACCGCCACGACAGGCACCAAACACCTTGCGGCCACAGCTTCAATCAGCTGGCTCAACAAGAGAGGAACGGAACATGGTCCACTCAGACTCAATGTCCAACACCTCCCTCGTGACATGTTCAAAGTTCTTCCGGACATGTTCAAAGTTCTTCAGGAGACTCTGCTAGGTGTTCCCAGCAGACCTTTACAATGCGTTTGGGCCTGCCAGGTCTGACCGGCATCCTCCCCTACCATCGGAGCCAGCTCACCACCAGGTAGTGGTTGGTAGAAAGCTCTGCCCCTCTCTTCACCGAGTGTCCAAAACATGAGGCCGCAAATCCCATGACACAACTACAAAGTCAATCATGCGGCCGAGGGTGTCCTTGTGCCAAGTGCACATATGGACACCCTTATGTTTGAACATTGTGTTTGTTATGGACAATCCGTGACAAGCACAAAAGTCCAATAACAAAGCACCACTTGGGTTCAGATCCGGGTGGCCATTTTTCCCAATCACGACTCTCCAGGTTTCACTGTCGTTGCCAACATAGCGTTGAAGTCCACCAGCAGAACAAGGGAATCACCCGAGGGAGCACTCTCCAGTACTCCCTCAAGGGAATCCAAAAATAACTGGTACTCTGAGCTGCTGTTTGGTGTGTAAACACAAACAACAGTCAGGACCCGTCACCCAACCCAAAGGCTGAAGGAAGCTACCATCTCGTCTATTGGGTTTAAAGTCCAACGTGCAGGCTTTGAGCCAGGGGGCAACAAGAATTGCCACCCCAGCCTCTCATTAGTTGCAACGCCAGTGTGGAATCTCTTCCACTCTGGCGTTGCAACTAATGAAAGTTCAGCTCAGTCCAGCCCCTCTGAGAGAACAGGTTCCAGAGCCCTTGCTGTGAGTCCAACTATATCTAGCCGGGAACGTCTCCACCTCAAGCACCAGCTCAGGCTCCTTCCCTCCCAGCGAGGTGACGTTCCATGTCCCAAGAGCGAGCTTATGTAGCCGATAATCGGACCACCAAGTGCCCTGACTTCGGCTGCCGCCCAGCTCACACTGCACCCTCTATGACCCAGCCCATGAGTGGTGAGCCCTGGAGGGGGGATCCATGTTGCCTCTTCGAGCTGAGCACGGCTGGGCCCCATGGGGACAGGCCCGTCAATCGCCATCGTGCCACACCTCTGGGCCTGGCTCCACAGGGGAGCCACGGTGACCTGCGTCCGGGCGAGAAAAAATCTAGGTCCTCAATTGTACTTTTAATAAAGGTCTTTGAGCTGCTCTTTGTCTGATCCCTCACCTAGGACCTGTTTGTCTTGGGAGACCATAGAAGCCCCCGGACAACATAGTTCCTGGATCAGTGGGACATGCAAACCACAAAGGTGGCGGCTCAGAAAGCAGGTTATATAAATATAACTCCAAAACCAAACATGCAATATGTCTAAACATGCCTGTAATATTGTATCAATGTGAGTTTTCCTAGAATCGGTTGTTTTTGTAAGGTTTGCAAATACAAAAAATAGGTTTTACTCACAATGACAAAATCACACTCAATATGACAGTTATTTAAACATAACTCATAAACCACACAAAAAAATGGCTAATAATGCCTGAAATAATGAATCATTGGGAGTTTTACTGAGTTTTACATTTTGCAAACACAAAAAGTAGTTTTTTACTTGACTGTAATGTTCTTAGAACCCTGAGATAATGGGGAAAAAGCAATAAAAATGTATTTAAACCTAACTCCTAAACAACAAATGCAAAATGGCTAATAATGCATGTAACGTTGTTAGTTTAAAAAAAGGATCTTTTGTAAAGATATCAAAGACACAAGCTAGTTTTTTTTATTCAATATGACAGTATAACAGTCATACTAAATATGAAAGTTATATAATCATAACTCCGAAACCAAACATGTGTCATGTCTAAAAATGCCTGTAATAATGTATTAATGTGAGTTTGTAAGGTTTGCAAAAACAAAAAGTAGTTTTTTCCTCAATATGAAAGTAAGGATTTTAGAATCCTGAGATAATGCGAAAAAAGCAATAAAAATGTATTTAAACATAATTCCTAAACAACCCATGCAAAATGGGTAATAATGCCTGGAGACATGTATCTTTGTTAGTTTTACTAGAAAAATGATCTTTTGTAAAGTTTGCAAAGACACAAGCTGGTTTTTTTTATTCAATATGACAGTATAACAGTCATACTAAATATAAAAGTTATATAAACATAACTCCAAAACCAAACATGTGTCATGTCTAAAAATGTCTGTATTAATGTATTTATGTGAGTTTGTAAGGTTTGCAAAAACAAAAAGTAGTTTTTTATTCAATATGAAAGTAATGATCTTAGAATCCTGAGATAATGCGAAAAAAGCAATAAAAATGTATTTAAACATAACTCCTAAAAAACCCAGGCAAAATGGGTAATAATGCCTGGAGACATGTATCTTTGTTAGTTTTACTAGGAAATGTATATTTTGTAAAGTTTGCAAAGACACAAGCTAGTTGTTTTTATTCAATAAGACAGTATAACAGTCATACTAAATATGAAAGTTATATAAACATAACTCCAGAACCAAACGTGTGTCATGTCTAAAATTGCCTATAATAATGTATTTATGTGAAGTTGTAAGGTTTGCAAAAACAAAAAGTAGTTTTTTCCTCAATATGAAAGTAATGATCTTAGAATCCTGAGATAATGCGAAAAAAGCAATAAAAATGTATTTAAACATATTTCCTAAACACCCCATGCAAAATGGGTAATAATGCCTGGAGACATGTATCTTTGTTAGTTTTACTAGAAAAATGATCTTTTGTAAAGTTTGCAAAGACACAAGCTAGTTTTTTTTATTCAATATGACAGTATAACAGTCATACTAAATATAAAAGTTATATAAACATAACTCCAAAACCAAACATGTGTCATGTCTAAAAATGTCTGTAATAATGTATTTATGTGAGTTTGTAAGGTTTGCAAAAACAAAAAGTAGTTTTTTCCTCAATATGAAAGTAATGATCTTAGAATCCTGAGATAATGCGAAAAAATCAATAAAAATGTATTTAAACATAATTCCTAAACAACCCATGCAAAATGGGTAATAATGCCTGGAGACATGTATCTTTGTTAGTTTTACTAGAAAAATGATCTTTTGTAAAGTTTGCAAAGACATAAGCTAGTTTTTTTTATTCAATATGACAGTATAACATTCATACTAAATATAAAAGTTATATAAACATAACTCCAAAACCAAACATGTGTCATGTCTAAAAATGTCTGTAATAATGTATTTATGTGAGTTTGTAAGGTTTGCAAAAACAAAAAGTAGTTTTTTCCTCAATATGAAAGTAATGATCTTAGAATCCTGAGATAATGCGAAAAAAGCAATAAAAATGTATTTAAACATATTTCCTAAACACCCCATGCAAAATGGGTAATAATGCCTGGAGACATGTATCTTTGTTAGTTTTACTAGAAAAATGATCTTTTGTAAAGTTTGCAAAGACACAAGTTAGTTTTTTTATTCAATATGACAGTATAACAGTCATACTAAATATAAAAGTTATATAAACATAACTCCAAAACCAAACATGTGTCATGTCTAAAAATGTCTGTAATAATGTATTTATGTGAGTTTGTAAGGTTTGCAAAAACAAAAAGTAGTTTTTTCCTCAATATGAAAGTAATGATCTTAGAATCCTGAGATAATGCGAAAACATCAATAAAAATGTATTTAAACATAATTCCTAAACAACCCATGCAAAATGGGTAATAATGCCTGGAGACATGTATCTTTGTTAGTTTTACTAGAAAAATGATCTTTTGTAAAGTTTGCAAAGACATAAGCTAGTTTTTTTTATTCAATATGACAGTATAACAGTCATACTAAATATAAAAGTTATATAAACATAACTCCAAAACCAAACATGTGTCATGTTTAAAAATGTCTGTAATAATGTATTTATGTGAGTTTGTAAGGTTTGCAAAAACAAAAAGTAGTTTTTTCCTCAATATGAAAGTAATGATCTTAGAATCCTGAGATAATGCGAAAAAAGCAATAAAAATGTATTTAAACATATTTCCTAAACACCCCATGCAAAATGGGTAATAATGCCTGGAGACATGTATCTTTGTTAGTTTTACTAGAAAAATGATCTTTTGTAAAGTTTGCAAAGACACAAGCTAGTTTTTTTTATTCAATATGACAGTATAACAGTCATACTAAATATAAAAGTTATATAAACATAACTCCAAAACCAAACATGTGTCGTGTCTAAAAATGTCTGTAATAATGTATTTATGTGAGTTTGTAAGGTTTGCAAAAACAAAAAGTAGTTTTTTTCCTCAATATGAAAGTAATGATCTTAGAATCCTGAGATAATGCGAAAAAAGCAATACAAATGTATTCAAACACAACTTTTAAACCAAACATGTAAATTGTCTAAAAATGCCTGTAATATTGAATCTATGTACGTTTTACTAGGAAATGTATATTTTGTAAAGTTTGCAAAGACACAAGCTAGTTGTTTTTATTCAATAAGACAGTTTAACAGTCATATTAAATATAAAAGTTATATAAACATAACTCCAAAACCAAACATGTGTCATGTCTAAAAATGCCTGTAATAATGTATTTATGTGAGTTTGTAAGGTTTGCAAAAACAAAAAGTAGTTTTTTACTCAATATGAAAGTAAAGTTCTTAAAACCTGAGATAATGCGAAAAAAGCAATAAAAATGTATTTAAACATAATTCCTAAACAACCCATGCAAAATGGGTAATAATGCCTGGAGACATGTATCTTTGTTAGTTTTACTAGAAAAATGATCTTTTGTAAAGTTTGCAAAGACACAAGCTAGTTTTTTTTTATTCAATATGACAGTATAACAGTCATACTAAATATAAAAGTTATATAAACATAACTCCAAAACCAAACATGTGTCATGTCTAAAAATGTCTGTAATAATGTATTTATGTGACTTTGTAAGGTTTGCAAAAAAAAAAGTAGTTTTTTACTCAATATGAAAGTAATGATCTTAGAATCCTGAGATAATGCTAAAAAAGCAATAAAAATGTATTTAAACATATTTCCTAAACAACCCTTGCAAAATGGGTAATAATGCCTGGAGACATGTATGTTTGTTAGTTTTACTAGAAAAATGATCTTTTGTAAAGTTTGCAAAGACACAAGCTAGTTTTTTTTATTCAATATGACAGTATAACAGTCATACTAAATATAAAAGTTATATAAACATAACTCCAAAACCAAACATGTGTCATGTCTAAAAATGTCTGTAATAATGTATTTATGTGAGTTTGTAAGGTTTGCAAAAACAAAAAGTAGTTTTTTACTCAATATGAAAGTAATGATCTTAGAATCCTGAGATAATGCTAAAAAAGCAATAAAAATGTATTTAAACATATTTCCTAAACAACCCTTGCAAAATGGGTAATATTGCCTGGAGACATGTATCTTTGTTAGTTTTACTAGAAAAATGATCTTTTGTAAAGTTTGCAAAGACACAAGCTAGTTTTTTTTATTCAATATGACAGTATAACAGTCATACTAAATATAAAAGTTATATAAACATAACTCCAAAACCAAACATGTGTCATGTCTAAAAATGTCTGTAATAATGTATTTATGTGAGTTTGTAAGGTTTGCAAAAACAAAAAGTAGTTTTTTCCTCAATATGAAAGTAATGATCTTAGAATCCTGAGATAATGCGAAAAAAGCAATACAAATGTATTCAAACACAACTTTTAAACCAAACATGTAAATTGTCTAAAAATGCCTGTAATATTGAATCTATGTACGTTTTACTAGAATCAATTGTTTTTGTAAGGTTTGCAAATACAAAAATTAGGTTTTACACATAATGACATTATAACTTTAACACTCAATATGAAAGTTATTTAATTATAATTCCTAAATACACATGAAACATGTCTAATAGCGTGAAAAAAATTATCTTTGTGAGTGTTGCTAGAAACATTTTCTTTTGTAAGGTTTGCAAAGACACAAGTTAGTTTTTTTAACTCACTATGACAGTATAACGCCACACTCAATATGACAGTTACATAACTCCTAAACTACACCTGAAAAATGGCTAATAATGCCTGAAATAATGCATCTTTGGGAGTTTTACTGGAAACATATGCTTTTTTTAAGGCTTGCAAACACAAAAATTATTTTTTTACTCAATATGACAGTAATGTTCTAAAAATCCTGAGATAATGTGAAAAAAGCAATACAAATGTATTACAACATAATTCCTAAACCAAACATGCAAAATGTCTGAAAATGCCTGTAATATTGAATCCATGTGAGTTTTATTTGAATCAGTTGTATGGTTTGCTAATACAAAAATTGGGTTTTATGACAAACACAAGTTAGTTTTTTTACTCAATATAACAGTTTAGCTGTCATACTATATATGAAAGTTATATAAACATAACTCCAAAACCAAAACCAAACATGCATTATGTCCAAAACTGCCTGTAATATTGTATATATGTGAGTTTTACCAGAATCAGGGTTGCAAATACAAAAATTGGGTTTTATGACAGTATACTGTCACACTCAATATGACAGTTATTTAAACATAACTCAAACAACACATGCAAAATAGCTAATAATGCCTGGAGCATGTATCTTAGTTAGTTTTACTAGAAAAATGGTATTTTGTAAGGTTTGCAAAGACACAAGTTAGTTGTTTTTTTTATTCAATATGACGGTATAACTGTCATACTAAATATGAAAGTTAGATAAACATTACTCTAAAACCAAACATGCATTGTGTCTAAAAATGCCTGTAATATTGTATCTGTGTGAGTTTAACTAGATTTAGTTGTTTTTGTAAGGTTTGCAAATACAAAATAAGGGTTTTACTCACTATGACAGTTTACTGTCACACTCAATCTGACAGTTATTTATTTAAACATAACTCCTAAACCACACATGCAAAATGGCTAATAATGCCTGGAGATATGTATCTTTGTGAGTTTTACTAGAAACATTATATTGTGTAAGGAAGGTTAGTTTTTGTACTCAATCTGACAGTATAACTGTCATTCTAAATCGATCCATTTTTTTCCGCTTATCCGAGGTCGGGTTGCGGGGGCAGCAGCCTGAGCAGAAAATCCCAGATTTCCCTCTCCCCAGCCACTTCGTCCAGCTCTTCTCGGGGTATTCCGAGGCGTTCCCAGGCCAGCCGGGGACATAGCCTTTCCAATGTGTCCTAGGTCTTCCCCGTGGCCTCCTGCCACACCTCCCTAGAGGCGTTCGGGTGGCATCCTGAGCAGATGCCCGAACCACCTCATGCCTCCTCTCAATGTGGAGGAGCAGCGGCTTTACTTTGAGTTCCTCCCGGATGACAGAGCTTCTCACCCTGTCTCTAAGGGAGTGACCCACCACCCGGCAGAGGAAACGCATTTCGGCCGCTTGTCCTTTCGGTCATAACCCAAAGCTGGGAACGTAGATCGACGGTAAATTGAGAGCTTTTCCTTCTGGCTCAGCTCCTTCTTCACCACAACGGATCGATATAGCGTCCTCAATACTGAAGACGCCGCACCAATCCGCCTGTGGATCTCTCGATCCACTCTATCCTCACTCGTGAACAAGACTCCTAGGTACTTGAACTCCTCCACTTGGGGCAAGATCTCCTCCCCAACCTGGAGATGGCACTCGACCCTTTCCTGCGCGAGAACCATGGACTTGGACTTGGAGGTGCTGATTCTCATCCCAGTCGCTTCACACTCAAGGACCCTGCCGAGAGTATAGACCTGGTCTACCGTTCCACGACCAGGACGAAAACCACACTGTTCGTCCTGGATTCGAGTTTCCTCCTCTCCAGTACACATGAATAGACCTTACCGGGAAGGCTGAGGAGTGTGTTTCACGATAGTTGGAACACACCCTCCGGTTCCCCTTCTTAAAGAGAGGAACCACCACCCCGGTCTGCCAATCCAGAGGTACCGCCCCCAATGTTCACGCGATGTTGCAGAGTCTTGTCAACCAAGACAGCCCCACAGTATCCAGAGCCTTAAGGAACTCATCCACCACCGGGGCCTTGCCACAGAGGAGCTTTTTAACTACCTAGGCAACCTAAGCCCCAGAAATAGGAGAGTCCACCACAGATTCCCCAGGCACTGCTTGGCCTGTCGCTATGCCCGCTGCCTCTGGAGTCCCATGAGCCAAAAGGACCCGATAGGCTCTTTCTTCAGCTTGACGGCATCCCTCACTGCTGGTGGCCACCAGCGAGTTCTAGGATTACCGCCACGACAGGCACCAAACACCTTGCGGCCACAGCTCCAATCAGCAGCCTCGACAAGAGAGGCACGGAACATGGTCCACTCAGACTCAATGTCCAGCACCTCCCTCGTGACATGTTCAAAGTTCTTCCTTATGTTTGAACATTGTGTTTGTTATGGACAATCCGTGACGAGCACAAAAGTCCAATAACAAAGCACCACTTGGGTTCAGATCCGGGTGGCCATTTTTCCCAATCACGACTCTCCAGGTTTCACTGTCCTTGCCAACATGAGCATTGAAGTCCCCCAACAGAACAAGGGAATCACCCGAGGGAGCACTCTCCAGTACTCCCTCAAGGGAATCCAAAAAGAGTGGGTACTCTGAGCTGCTGTTTGGTGCGTAAACACAAACAACAGTCAGGACCCGTCACCCAACCCGAAGGCGGAGGGAAGCTACCATCTCGTCTACTGGGTTAAAGTCCAACGTGCAGGCTTTGAGCAACAACAATTGCCACCCCAGCCTCTCATTGCTTGCAACGCCAGAGTGGAAGAGAGTCCAGCCCCTCTTGAGAGAACAGGTTCCAGAGCCCTTGCTGTGCGTCGAAGTGAGTCCAACTATATCTAGCCGGAACTTCTTCACCTGGCGCACCAGCTCAGGCTCTTTCCCTCCCAGCGAGGTGACGTTCCACGTCCCAAGAGCGAGCTTATGTAGCCGATAATCGGACCGCCAAGTGCCCTGCTTTCGGCTGCCGCCCAGTTCACACTGCATCCGACCTCTATGACCTCAATGGGCCCATGAGTGGTGAGCCCATTGGAGGGTTGACCCACGTTGCCTCTTCGAGCTGAGCCCGGCAGGGCCCCATGGAGACAGGCCCGGCCACCAGTCGCTCGCCATCGTGCCCCACCTCTGCGCCTGGCTCCACAGGGGAGCCACGGTGACCTGCGCCTGGGCGAGAAAAAATCTAGGTCCTCGATTTGTACTTTTCATAAAGTTCTTTGAGCTGCTCTTTGTCTGATCCCTCACCTAGGACCTTTTCTCAGGGGATCCCGAGGCGTTCCCAGGCCAGCCGGGAGACATAGTGTTCCCAATGTGTCCTGGGTCTTCCCCGTGGCCTCCAGGATGACAGAGCTTCACCTTCACCAGGGGTGTCAAACTCAAATACAGAGTGGGCCAAAGTTTAAAACTGAACAAAGCCGCGGGCCAAGGTTGAACAAATTAACCTTTTAATAGGGACCCAAACAAGTTTTGCATTGAATATTGAACAAGCAAGGCTTATATAACTTTATAGTGACATGCAAAATGGAGTTTCAAATAATAATAATAATAATTAAAAAATATCAATTGCATATCAAATATAATTTAATTAAAAATTGAATGCCTCTTTTCTATTTGCAGCCTTCTGAGGTAAATATCAACATTAACTTTTTCCACAGGCTAATAAATTTGAAAATAAAATAACAATGAATAAAACAACCATTCAGGACTTTAAACTGCTCAGTTTGCAACACACTGATCTAATTTGATGTGCCCAAGCCAGATACCTGGCATCTTTTTTTAGATGCTAGTTATTTAATGTCGGGGCTCAGGCTTTGAGCAGAGGCAACTTTCATTATCGGACAAGGTGTTCAACAGTCATATCTCGTACACCCGATTCTAACATCTTTCAGACCCAGTCACAAGATATGTGCAGCTTCAGCACGCATACACAAATGAATGCAGCGCATACTTCATCAACAGCGATACAGGTTACACTGAGGGTGCCAGTATAAAAAACTTTAACACTGTTAGAAATATACGCCACACTGTGAACCCACACCAAACAAAAATAAAAAACACTTTTCGGGAGAACATCCGCACCGTAACACAACATAAACACAAAAGAACAAATACCCAGAATCTTTTGCAGCACTAACTCTTTCGGGACGCTACAAAATACACCCCCGCTACCACACACACACACACACACCTTGTAGCGTCTCGGAAGATTTAGTGCTACAAAGGGTTCTGGGTATTTGTTGTGTTGTGTTTATGTTGTGTTACGGTGCGGATGTTCTCCCGAAATGTGTTTGTCATTCTTGTTTGGTGTGGATTCACAGTGTGGCGTATATTTCTAAAAGTGTTAAAGTTTTTTATTTGGCTACCGTCAGTGTAACCTGTATCGCTGTTGATGAAGTATGCGTTGCATTCAATTGTGTGTGGGTGCAGAAGCTGCACTGACATGAAACTGGGCCGGCACTCGTTTGACTAACTGAAAAAAAAAAATCGGGAGGAGTGCTGGAGTCACTCCCGGGAGGGTTGGCAAGTATTAAAAGTAGCGGTGAATGTGGTGTTACTGCGGCACTGCCGCAATGTATAATCGACGGTCCAGCTTTAGTGTTAATTTGATATTGCCTCAAGGGCCAAGTCAAATTACACGTTGGGCCAAATTTGGCCCACGGGCCAGAGTTTGACACCCATGACCTTCACTGTAAAAAATTACTGTAAAAATAAAAAATTAAATTACAGTTATATACTCCATCCATCCATCCACTTTCTACCGCTTATTCCCTTCGGGGTCGCTGGAGCCTATCTCAGCTACAATCGGGCGGAAGGCGGGGTACACCCTGGACTAGTCGCCACCTCATCGCAGGGCCAACACAGATAGACAGACAACATTCACACTCACATTCACACACTAGGGCCAATTTAGTGTTGCCAATCAACCTATCATGTTCTTCTTAAATGCAGTTAAGTACTGTAAATTTTGTTGCATTTTTCAAAAAATATCGACCAGCAGTAAGTTACTGTAAAACCTACAGTGTAATTCAGTATTTTTCAGACTTGTTTCTTGCGTCCGCCCACAATTCGTCCAACCGAGCTTCATTTCACCTGGCCGACCCTGCTAAATCCATCCTACTGCATCGTGTGTTTTTGATAACAAGGTAAGAGTCACTTGTACCTTGATGTGTCATTTTCTGTTTGAATTACTTTATATATATATTTATAAAGTCCGAAATGACATAGCGTCACAGTCAGCATCACAGACACTATCGTTGACCACGCGCATGTACCGCCGCATGCTAGCTAGCTAAGTTTTCTTCTTTTTTGTCATAGTCATCATAAAAGATGATAACTTGCAACATATGTGCTACGACTTGCAGCAATGTATTTGCGTATGTTAGACACATGCGAAGTCATAGTTGTATGCCTAATGCATCGTTTAAGTGTGCTTTCCCTAAATGCACAAGAGTTTTTTCCAACTTCTTAGCCTTCAAAACTCACAGCCGTCGTCATAAATATGGCAAGAGTAGGACTGATATGTATAGCGCAGAAGGTTTACCTTGTAATATTGTCTCATGTAGCGCGAAGTGCGCTGATATACGGGCCTTTCTCCTGCATTTGAAAAGTCATATTACCGAAGGTAGGACAGTTACGTGCCCCTTCAGTCAATGTGAAAAAAGATTTACAGTTAAGTCTACTTTCACATCGCACGTGTCAAGGAAGCACTACGGCTATACTGAACAAAGTTTGACTTGATCAACAGCAAATCCAAGCAGCTCTTGTGTTATTAACACTGATGATGACTATTGTGATATGCAACTTGAGAATTCAGGATATTCCTGTTATGAAGACATGGAGGTCTACTTGCATTAAAAAAATGTTCATAGCACTGAAAAAAGGTTGAGAACCACTGCCTTAGGACAGTGGTTCTCAACCTTTTTTCAGTGATGTACCCCTGTGAACATTTTTTAAATTCAAGTACCCCCTAATCAGAGCAAAGCATTTTTGGTTGAAAAAAAGAGATAAAGAAGTAAAATACAGCACTATGTCATCAGTTTCTGATTTATTGAATTGTATAACAGTGCAAAATATTGCTCATTTGTTGTGGTCTTTCTTGAACTATTTGGAAAAAAAGATATAAAAATAACTAAAAACTTGTTGAAAAATAACCAAGTGATTCAATTATAAATAAACATTTTTACACATAGAAGTAATCAACTTAAAGTGCCCTCTTTGGGGATTGCAATAGCGATCCATCTGGATTCATGAACTTCATTCTCAACATTTCTTCACAAAAAAAGAAATCTTTAACATCAATATTTATGGAACATGTCCACTACGCTTTAACCAAGCCTCCATTGTTTTCTACATGGATAGTTGATTGACAGTTGGTGCCGTGTGGCACCGCCAGGTAGGGTCAAACCATCATGGCATGGGGGAAACTCTGGCTTTATGGTAATGAATGGAATAGCCTACTTGATTAGTTGTTCAGTTTATGAACTTACATTCATATTTTGTCGAAGTATTATTCAATAAATATATTTATGAAGGATTTTTGAATTGTTGCTATTTTTAGAATATTTAAAAAAAATCTCACGTACCCCTTGGCATACCTTCAAGTACCCCCAGGAGTACGCGTACCCCCATTTGAGAACCACTGCCTTAGGAGGCTAGATGTAAACAGAGTAAAGAGAGAGCGAGTGAGGTGGCCATTCCAAATACTTTTAAAATGCTACCCATATTGGATACTGTTTAGGAACATAAACTGCATTTCTTGACTGTACCAGTTGCTGGATGATCAGCATGGAAGGTGATGTCATCTGCAAAGGCGTCCAACCTAGCTTAATCTCAGGGCTTGCTGCCCTTCTTGCCACCTACTTTGTGTTCAACTTGGAATACCAAGAGGAAGGTCCTCGGACATTGGAATTTGTTCAAAGGTAAATCCTCTTGATACTGTTAAAATACTGTTAGGATATTTTATTTTATATTTCTCACCTCTGTTCAGGAATTTGACTTGTCATTTCCCCAATTTTGTGCCTTAAATCAATGACTCTTCTGTTCCTTTGTGGACCTTCTTATTAGGGACTGAAGCACCAGTTTGACTCTAGGATACAGAGAAGGTAGGTAATGTGCAGGTAAAGATATGTTGACTGCGTCAAAGAAGGAAGCACCTGTTTGACCCCAGGATGCAGAAAAAGTAGGTAATTTGCAGGTAAAGATATGTTGACTGGATGATGGCAGGAAGCACCAGCTTGACCCGAGAATGCAGAGCAAGTAGGTAATGTGCGGGTGAAGATATGTTGAATGGGTAAAGGCAGGAAGCACCAGTGTGACCCCACTATGCAGGGAAGGTAGGTAATGTGCGGGTGAAGGTATGTTGAATGGGTGAAAGAAGGAAGCGCAGGTGTGGTCGAGGCCATGCAGACAAGGTAGGTATGTGCAGGTGAAGATATGTTGTATGGTGAAAGAAAGAAGCACCAGTGTGACCCAAGGATGCAGGGAAGGTAGGTAATGTGCAGGTAAAGATATGTTGAATGGGTAAAGGCAAGAAGCACCAGTGTGACCCCAGGATGCAGAGAAGATAGGTAATGAGCAGGTAACGATATGTTAAATGGGTGAAAGCAGGAAACATCAGCGTAAATACACGGTCCCGTAGATGGAGAGAAAACATAAATAGAGAGAGGGATTGGGGAGGCTTTAGCATTGTCTTCCTCTCTGAATTTGTCTTAATGGGTTTTAGAGCATTCACTCATCTACAGCTGTGGTTATGGTATAGGCTCACATATATCCTAAAATTGATATTAATATTTGTGCAGTGCATATTCCTAAATAACAATGTGAGGGGGGTTCTGTATCGACTGCAAGTAATCTTCAATCACAACAGAATATCTATTATGCTTTCTCTCTTTTTTAGGCGATTCATTGGCGTTCACCCTGAGAGGGGAACAAAGGCTAGCCAGGGAAAGGTGGTGTCCAAGAAGACCGGGAAGCTGGTCCAGAAAAAGGCAGCAACTGTAAATCCTCACGTAGCCACCCTTATAAAACATCTCACAGACTTTGAGTGGGGCTTTATGTAGCCGACAACTAAACACTGGACTCGTGTTCAGTGTTTTGTCTCCAGTTAGAAATTAAGTGGACATGTTATAAATGTTAAAATGCTTTACTGAAAATAAGAAGAATGCACTAAATGTACATTGAATGTATTTGATGCACTTTAAAATAATTGGTTAATAAAAACATAATCTTGCAAGGCCATTTCTCCAGTCATTTTTATGCCAGCAGATTGCAGGGGTTTTGATTTTGAAAAATTAAAAGTTCAACTCATTAACTTCTAGTGGCATTATACTGTAAAGCTCAGTCTATAGTGCTTACAATTATTTTACTGTAATTAACTGTTAATGGATATTACAGTAGATACACTAAAATAACAGTGTAATGCCGCTAAACAGATGACAGTATTATGCTGTGAAGCGTATATTTGATACAGCACAGTACTGTGATACTTTTTAGAGTAATAAACTGTAGTGATAAATCACAGTATGTGTGCTGTAGAAAAACAGTTTTATACTGGAACCATTAGCTGCCAGTAGGTTACTGTAATTAAACGGTGAAAATTCTTACAGTAAGGGAGAGACCCGCCACCCAGGGGAGAAAACTCATTTCGGCCGCTTGTACCCGTGATCTTGTCCTTCCGGTCATAACCCAAAGCTCATGACCATAGGTGAGGATGGGAAAGTAGATTGACCGGTAAATTGGGAGCTTTTCCTTCTGGCGCAGCTCCTTCTTACCACAACGAATCGATATAGCGTCCTCATTACTGAAGACGCCGCACCGATCAGCCTGTGCATCTCACGATCCACTCTTCCCTCACTCATGAACAAGACTCCAGGTACTTGAACTCATCCACTTGGGGCAAGATCTCCTGCCCAACCTCGAGATGGCACTCCACCCTTTCCCGGGCGAGAACCTTGGACTTGGAGGTGCTGATTCTCATCCCAGTCGCTTCACACTCGGCTGCGAACCAATCCAATGAGAGCTGAAGATCCTGGCCAGTTAAAGCCATAAGGACCACATCATCTGCAAAAAGGAGAGACCTAATCCTGCAGCCACCAAACCGGATCCCCTCAACGCCATGACTGCGCCTAGAAATTCTGTCCATGAAATGTATGAACACATTTGGTGACAAAGGGCAGCCAACACGAGGGTTGGACTCCGTTCCAACCCTCACTGGAAAGGGATCCGACTTACTGCTGGCAATGCGGACCAAGCTCTGACACTGATCATACAGGGAGCGACCCGCCACAATCAGACATGCCGATACCCCATACTCTCTGAGCACTCCCCACAGGACTTCCCGGGGTGGCCACGGTCGAATGTCTTCTCCAAGTCCACAAAGCACATGTAGACTGGTTGGACAAACTCCCATGCACACTGAAGGACCCTGCCGAGAGTATAGATCTGGTCTACCGTTCCACGACCAGGACGAAAACCACACTGTTCGTCCTGGATCCGAGGTTCCTCCTCTCCAGTACACATGAATAGACCTTACCGGGAAGGCTGAGGAGTGTCATCTACGATAGTTGGAACACACTCTCCGGTTCCCCTTCTTAAAGAGAGGAACCACCACCCCGGTCTGCCAATCCAGAGGTACCGCCCCTGATGTCCACGCGATGTTGCAGAGTCTTGTCAACTAAAACAGCCCCACAGCATCCAGAGCCTTAAGGAACTCCGGACGGAGCTCATCCACCCCCGGGGCCTTGCCACCGAGGAGCTTTTTAACTACCTTGGCAACCTCAGCCCCAGAAATAGGAGAGCCCACCACAGATTCCCCAAGCACTGCTTGGCCTGTCGGTATGCCCGCTGCCTCTGGAGTCCCATGAGCCAAAAGGACCAGATAAGCTCTTTCTTCAGCTTGACGGCATCCCGCACTGCTGGTGGCCACCAGCGGGTTCTAGGATTACCGCCACGACAGGCACCAAACACCTTGCGGCCACAGCTCCAATCAGCTGGCTTGACAAGAGAGGCACGGAACATGATCCATTCAGACTCAATGTCCAGCACCTCCTTTGTGACATGTTCAAAGTTCCTCCGGAGGTGGAAAAAGAAACTCTCTTTGACAGGAGACTCTGCTAGGCATTCCCAAAAGACTCTCCCACCATCGGAGCCAGCTCACCAGGTGGTGATCGGTAGAAAGCTCGCCCCTCTCTTCACCCGAGTGTCCAAAACATGAGGCCGCAAATCCCATGACACAACTACAAAGTCAATAATGGAACTGCGGCCGAGGGTGTCTTGGTGCCAAGAGCACATATGGACACCCTTATGTTTGAACATTGTGTTTGTTATGGACAATCCGTGACGAGCACAAAAGTCCAATAACAAAGCACCGCTTGGGTTCAGATCCGGCTGGCCCTTTTTCCCAATCACGACTCTCCAGGTTTCAAAGTCGTTGCCAACATGAGCGTTGAAGACCCCCAGCAGAACAAGGGAATCACCCGAGGGAGCACTCTCAAGGGAATCCAAAAAGAGTGGGTACTCTGAGCTGCTGTTTGGTGCGTAAACACCAACAACAGTCAGGACCCGTTACCCAACCCGAAAGCGGAGGGAAGCTACCATCTCATCTTCTGGGTTAAGTCCAACGTGCAGGCTTTGAGCCGGGGGGCAACAAGAATTGCCAACCCAGCCTCTCATTACTTGCAACGCCAGAGTGGAAGAGAGTCCAACCCCTCTTGAGAGAACAGGTTCCAGAGCCCTTGCTGTGCGTCGAAGTGAGTCCAGCTTTATCTAGCCGGGAACTTCTCCACCTCGCGAGGTGACGTTCCACGTCCCAAGAGCGAGCTTATGTAGCCGATAATCGGACCGCCAAGTGCCTTGCCTTCGGCTTCCGCCCAGCTAACACTGCACCCGACCTCTATGACCCAGCCCATGAGTGGTGAGCCTATTGCAGGGGGGACCCACGTTGCCTCTTCGAGCTGGGCCCCATGGGCACCAGTCGCTCGCCATCGTGCCCCACCTCTGGGCCTGGCTCCACAGGGGAGCCACGGTGACCCGCGTCCGGGCGAGAAAATATCTAGGTCCTCGATTTGTACTTTTCATAAAGGTCTTTGAGCTGCTCTTTGTCTGATTCCTCACCTAGGACCTGTTTGTCTTGGGGGACCCTACCAGGGGGCATAGAAGCCCCCGGACAACATAGCTCCTAGGATCAGTGGGACACGCAAACCACAAAGGTGGCGGCTCAGAAAGCAGGTTATATAAACATAACTCCAAAACCAAACATGCAAGATGTCTAAACATGCCTGTAATATTGTATCAATGTGAGTTTTACTAGAATCGGTTGTTTTTTTAAGGCTTGCAAACACAAAAAGTTTTTTTTACTCAATATGACAGTAAGTTCTTAAAATGCTGAGATAATGTGAAAAAAACAATACAAATGTATTCCAACATGATTCCTAAACCAAACATGCAAAATGTCTAAAAATGCCTGTAATATTGAATCCATGTGAGTTTTACTAGAATCATTTGTTTTTGTAAGGTTTGCAAATACAAAAATTGAGTTTTATGACGGACACAAGTTAGTTTTTTTTACTCATTATAACAGTATAGATGTCATACTATATATTAAAGTTATATGAACATAACTCCAAAACCAAACGTGAATTATGTCCAAAATTGCCTGTAATATTGTATAGATGTGAGTTTTACTAGAATCAGGTTTGCAAATACAAAAATTGGGTTTTATGACAGTATACTGTCACACTCAATATGACAGTATAA